>NW_025225734.1:4880-5741 GCF_018294505.1 Triticum aestivum | reverse complement strand
AGGGGCGACGACGGGGGCGCGCGGACGGCGTCTGGGCGGCGGGCGGCGTCGGGGCAGCGGACGGCGTCGATCTAGGCAGCCTGGCGGCGTCGATGAACTCGGCGTCGTCGGGCGGGCTGGGGACAACTGGCGATGTGTTCGTCAAATTTTCCTAAGGGCTGTATATATATCAAGGGCATTAGTCCCGGTTCGTGTGGCCAACCGGGACTAATGCACCCTTTAGTCCCGGTTGGTACCACCAACCGGGACCAAAGGCCTCTTTTCAGCAGCCCAAAGGGCGGGAAGCGGCGACCTTTGGTCCCGGTTGGTGGCACCAACCGGGACTAAAGGGTGGGCATTGGTACCGGTTGGTCCCACCAACCGGTACCAAAGGACCCTGTGCTGCTAGCGTCGGGGCCAAAGTTTAGTCCCACCTCGCTAGTTGAGAGGGGCGCGCAGTGGTTTATAAGCCCCACTGCCGCACCCCTCTCGAGCTCCACTCCACCGTAGGCTTGCGGGCCTATTTGCTACTGCTTTGTCTGATGGTCCTTCTGGGCCTACTGCGGGCCTGAATCCTGGCCCATGGTAGGGTTTCTAGTCGTATTCAGGCCGTGGGGCCCAGTAGGAGGCAATTTTTTTTGTTTTCTTTCTTGCTTTATTTATTTTATTTTGTTTCTACTTACAACAAAATACTTATTGTTGCTATTTTTAATTATTTTCCAGTTTTTTTGTTTTGTTTTCTGCATTATTTATTTTCTTTTGTTTTTTGCTTTATTTTTAAATTCTTTTTGCTTTTAGTTTTAGAAAAATTATAAATTTTCTGTTAGTGCCATTAGTTTTCAAATTTGAAAACACTTTTTTTGTTTTTTTGTTTTCTTTCTT
>NW_025225734.1:0-4870 GCF_018294505.1 Triticum aestivum | reverse complement strand
CTTTCATGCGATCTGGTTCTAGGAGTTCATTCTGCATCTGCCACGTCTAATTTGAAGAAGGGGGTTAATTAATACATATATATGAATGAAACTCAACAGAAATGATGGTGTAATAAAATGAAATTGTGAATATTATTGCTTACGCACTTCATATTGTCTTTGAGAGTAGCCCCGCTTGTTTTTCAAAGTCGTGTTGTGGATGAACTCGCACACGTAGTATCCACAGAAATCATTCCCTTCTTCCTGCCACAAGCACTTTACGAGAAATAGAGGTCAATCAAACTGATAATGATGCATTATAAATGGCATTGATGAAAGTATAGCTATAGAATCAACGGGAGATGCGCGCAACTAGCTAGCCAGTAGTACTTACTTTCGGGTATGTATATCGCAGCTCCTTCGGCAGTCCCGGAGCTTCTGCGGTGAACTGTTTCCAAACCCTGCAAGACAAAGAAAATAATTATTATTACTTGAGATATCAGGAAATGAACAAAAAGTTGCCGATATGGTGCGATAATGATCGATTGAACTTACTTGTTGAGCATTTCAGTCATGTCCGCATAGGTTTTGGGATCTTTCCGTCTCGAGTCTAAGACGGTTACTAGTTCACGCTCAAGCTTAATCTCCAGAAGAATATAGTGGTACCTGCGCACGCATGCATAACTCATCAATTACATTACTATAACCTCGCTCGAGTAATAAGGGAAACCAAATATGCACACGAGAGGAACACTCACTCGCCGTTGTAAGGAAAGAGTATGGTATCTTTGTTTTGATTTTTGATCAACGATCGTAGCAAGTTGTCCTCGGCCTCTTTGACGTCCTTTTAACCAGAAATTCATCTATGATATTTGTGTTAATGAACCCAATATCCTAAATTTCTTGTTTTTTGCACTCGACGATCTTCAGTCTGCATAATATATTGAGGATAATTAATTATAAATACATGAAATGAAAGAGCCGAGCTATATATAGAGACTTAATGACAGAAATAGTACTTACAGACAGTAGCAAAAGACCATTAGTTTATCGAGGGCCTTTTGATTGAAGAACACGAAGAACTCATCAAATGGAACAGTCAACAGATCATTTGCAACGAGGTCGTGCTCCTCTTTAATATTCAGATACAAAGCATTCGTACCCCCAGACTCTCTGCAGGTTTCCATGTACCAATTATGGAATCTTCGCATCATTGTTGTCAAAGATTTTTCATCTTTGACGAGAGGCTTCCTGTACTCGTATCTGTGTTCGTCCACCTCCAAGAAATCAGGAAGTTGATCGTCAGGCAGGTAATCTGCAAGATTGCCATAACCGGCCACTGTCCCCGGAGCATTAGACACATTGAGCGGGGGGCACGATTGTTGTGCTTGTTCGCCGAGCTGGGCAATTTTTCCCCTTTGCTCGTTCTTTTAACCTTTTAGCACTGACAGTAGTTCCCGACCGCTGGGCTTGGAGATATGTCTGTTCAGTAATGCGCTCATAGTTGGTTCTCGGTGGAGACTTTGGTGGTTTCCTCAGGGCATCGATAGTGCGCTTTGCTTTCACCGGATCTACCTTCTCCTCCGGAGGTGGATGTCTCTTTGCTTTCACCCCTTCAAAGTACTCCTTCACGTGGGTCCGCACAATCGTATCGTTTTCCTCCTCGGTCCTCTCGTACGGTAACTTCTCTAGAGGCTTGAGAGGTGGACCGTATCTGTATTGCCTCCCGCCTCTGGTTGTGCTGCTAGACACCGGAGCAGATGGAGCGGTTGCGGCGTCTGTCTTCTTTCGTGCTTGCTTACGAGGCGGAGAAGAAGGAGTACGATGCGCCGGAGCAGCCGGGGTGGCGGCAGGTCTCTTCCGCCCTTGCTGGCGAGGCAGAGAAGGAGGAGGCTGTTGGCTGCTCGGGAGCGCCGGCGCAGGCGGAGAAGGAGGTTGAGTGCCTCCACGCGCTGGAGAAGGAGGCGGAGTGCCGCCACGCGTGCCCTGATCATCACTCATCGGAGGAGGAGGCGGTGGAGGAGGCGAAGTGCCCTGACTCGCCGAAGGAGGAGGAGGAGGCGGAGGCGTCCAGTTCGGAAGGTTGATGAGCTCCTTCCGCCATAGGCATGGAGTCTTCAGAGCAGAACACAGCCTAGTCTCCCCTTCACCAGTAGGGTGGTCAAGCACGAGGTCCTCAAATCCCTCCATTATTTCATCCACCATCACCTTAGCATATCCTTCTGGAATCGGCCGGCAGTGACAAGTTGCTCCGGATCCACTAGGATAAACAGAGCCAACAGCCGCCTTGACCTTCAAATTCATCCATCGCGCCATAATGTGGCAATGTTGAGACTCCGTGATAGCATCCACGGGATAGCTGGTAGGAGCCGTCAAGACATGCTCCGGCTGAAGCAGCTCGGTGGAAGCCACGCTGCTTCTCCGCTGAGATGGCGGGGTAGCTTCGGGGGAAGCTTCGGTAGGTCGTTTGCTGCGATCTGCTTCTTCTCGTTCCTCTTCTCATTCCTCTAGCCCCATTACCCTTTCGTGCAGCGCCTGCAGTTGGCCCTGCTCCAGTTTCTCCCTCCTCTCGTGGATTTTGTAACCCCCTGCGTCCGGAAAACCAACCTTCCACGGAATGGAGCCTGGCGTGCCTCGTGTCCATCCAGGGTGCTCAGGATTCCCGAGGGCCATTGTGAGCTCGTCCTTCTCCCTGTCTGGTACGAACGTCCCTTTCTGCGCTGCATTGATACAGTGTCGAAAGTTCTTGACTGGTATTTCCAGTTGCTCGTCCGTCCAACGGCACATCCCTGATACAGGGTCCAAGGTTCCGCCAGCCCCGAAGAACCAAGTCCGGCAACGGTCTAGCCATCTCATTGTCTCTGGTTCGATCCCTTTTTCAAGCAGATCATTCTCCTCCTTGGACCACTTAGGCCAGGCTTTGAGGTAGCCACCTGACCCCATGCGATGATGAAGCTTCTTCTTCGCAGCATTTTGCTTGTTCGTCGTCGACATCTTCTTACTCGTTTCCGATGTCTTGTGGGCCAGAAATGCGGGCCAGTGATCTTTGATCTTCTCATATTTGTCGATGAATTCTGGTGTCTTTTTTTTCGACAAAATGGTTCAACTCTTTCCTCCACCTCCTGAATAGGGTTGCCATCTTCTTAAGAGCACAAGACTTGATTAATTGCTCTTTAACTGGCTTCTCCGGATCCTCCTCTGGCGGTAGGGTGAAATTTTCCTTCAGCTGAGTCCAAAGATCTTCTTTCTGCATATCATTGACATAAGACACCTCAGGGTCGTCCTTAGGCTTATACCATTGCTGGATGCTGATTGGGATCTTGTCCCTAACAAGAACCCCGCACTAAGCAGAAAATGCGTTCTTTGTCCGGATGGGTTTAATCGGTTCACCGTCGGGCGCGATTTGTATGATCTCAAACCTTTCATCCGAGCTCAACTTTTTCTTCGAGCCTCGTCTCCTTACCGAAGTTGTGCTCGATCTGGAGGGCTAGAAATTAAAAGGAAGAAATTAATATGTGTACATATACCAAAACAATGAATGCATCAATTAACTAGTTAGCACGGGCTTAACTAATATACATATACCTGGCCGGACTCGGTTCGGTCACCGGAGCAGTCAGCACGGTCTCCTTCTTGTACCTCCATTGGGTCATCACCGGAGCCATCATGAACATAGCCCTCTTCTTGTACCGGCATTAATGGGCCGGAGCCATCATGAACATAGCCCTCTTCTTCACCCAGTCCTTCCTAACCAACGACGTCGCTGAAAAATGACGCAATGATATCAGTTCCTTCTGCGATCATCTCCCCCAACATCGCTTCTATTGCTTCGTCTTGGTAGTGCTCCATAGTTTCTGCAAATATTTACAACATGTCAATTATTATTCAAACATGGTACAGATGGATATATATTAGTGGCAAACATAGAACTAGCTAGCTAATCACAATAAGGAATCATGTTAGTGGCCTTGACGCTGCTTCTCTAGGGTTTGGGATCGCCTCGACACAACGCTTCAAGGGTTTGGGTGGCCTCGACGACAACGCTCTTTTAACTTGGTAAATTTGGGTGGCCTCGAGAGTTTTGGTCGAGCGAGAGGGCCGAGGGGGGTGTTGCCATTGTATAGGTTATCACGGTCGAGAGGGGGTATATATATCGACCGCCCCTCATGTCGAAGTTATCTCAAGGGGGCGGCGAGGGCGAAGGCGAGCAGCCTGACGGCGACAGACCCGATAAAACATAAGAAAATGAAGAAGAAATAAAAAGAGGAGAAGATCGACCTCACGCAAGCAGACGTCTCCTCTATTCCTTTCTTCTTCTCCTCTTCTTTTTCTTCTTTTTTCTTCTTCTTATTTATTTCTCCTCTTCTTTTCCTCTCCTCTTCTTCTCCTTTCTTCCTCTTCTTATTTTCCTTTTTCCTCTCATTCTTTTTCTTCTTCTTCTTCTTCCTTCTTCCTCTTTTCTTCCTTTTCCTTATTTTACTTTTTCCTCTACACTAACGTAATTAAAATACACTAACCTAAAATCGATATCTACTAACAACCTAAATAAAAAATTAATACATATATGAAAAAACATATATAAACAAAAAAATGCATGAACATTATATTCATACATACATAGCCACATCCATTCATCATATAGCTACCACATACATATATACATTAATTATATATATGAAAAAAATGCAATGAACAAAAAAATACACATGTATGTATGAAAAAAGCACTGAACACAGGGCCTCGACGGCGGCGGCTCACAACGGGGGCGGCCGGCGAGGGCGATGGCGGCGGCAGCGAGGGCGTCGGCGACGACCACGGCGGGCCGGGGCAGGGGTGTGGCCGGCGACGATGGCGACGGTAACGGCGACGACGGGCGCGGGCGACGATGACG
>NW_025225733.1:0-8034 GCF_018294505.1 Triticum aestivum | reverse complement strand
CCCCCCCCCCTTTTCCTTCTCCTACTCCCTCTCATTTCCCCATCTGCTACTCGAAAAAAAGGAAAAAAGGGGGGGGGAATCCTACTAAGAGTGGAGTCCTAGTAGGACTCCCCCCTCCATGGCGCGCACCCTTGTGGCCGGCCTCCTCCCCCCTCATTTATATACAGGGGAAGAGGGGCACCCCAAAGGCACAACATTGTCTTAGCCGCGTGCGGTGCCCCCCTCCACCGTTTACTCCTCCGATAGTATCATCGTAGTGCTTAGGCGAAGCCTTGCGCGGATCACATCACCAACACCGTCATCACGCTGTCGTGCTGACGAAACTCTCCCTCGACCCTCTACTGGATCAAGAGTTTGAGGGACGTCATCGAGCTGAACATGTGCTGACCTCGGAGGTGCCGTACGTTCGGTACTAGATCGGTTGGATCATGAAGACGTTCGACTACATCAACCATGTTAACCTAACACTTCCGCTTTCGGTCCACGAGGGTACGTGGACACACTCTCTTCCTCTCGTTGCTATGCATCTCCTAGATAGATCTTGCGTGATCGTAGAAATATTTTGAAATTGCATGCTACGTTCCCCAACAGTGGTATCAGAGCCAGGTCTATGTGTAGATGATATGCATGAGTAGAACACAAATAGTTGTGGGCGATAATAGTCATACTGCTTACCACCAACGTCTTACTTTGGTTCGGCGGTATTGTTGGATGAAGCGTCCCGTACCAACATTACATGACCACGTTCATGAGACCGGTTCTACCGACGTGCTTTGCACACAGGTGGCTAGCGGGTGTCTGTTTCTCCAACTTTAGTTGAGTCAAGTTTGACTACGGCTGGTCCTTGCTGAAGGTCAAAACAACACGCTTGATGAAAAATCGTTGTGGTTTTAATGCGTAGGTAAGAATGGTTCTTGCTAGAAGCCCGTAGCAGCCACGTAAAACTTGGAACAACAAAGTAGAGGACGCCTAACTTGTTTTTGAAGGGCATATTGTGATGTGATATTGTCAAGACATGATGTGATATAAATTGTTGTATGAGATGATCATGTTTTGTAACAAAGTTATTGTCAACTGGCAGGAGCCATATGGTTGTCGCTTTATTGTAAGAAATGCAATCGCCATGTAATTGCTTTACTTTATCACTAAGCAGTAGTGATAGTCTTAGAAGCAATAGGTGGCGAGATGACAACAATGTTATGATGGAGATCAAGGTGTCAAGCCGGTGACGATGGAGATCATGACGGTGCTTTGGAGATGGAGATCAAAGGCACAAGATGATGATGGCCATATCATGTCACATATTTTGATTGCATGTGATGTTTATATTTTATGCATCTTATTTTGCTTAGTACGGCGGTAGCATTATAAGATGATCCCTCACTAAATTTCAAGGTATAAGTGTTCTCCCTGAGTATGCACCGTTGCTACAGTTCGTCGTGTCGAGACACCACATGATGATCGGGTGTGTTAAGTTCTACGTTCACATACAATGGGTGCAAGCCAGTTTTGCATGTGCAGAATACTAGGGTTAAACAAGACGAGCCTAGCATATACAGATATGGCCTCGGAACACTGGAGACCGAAAGGTCGAACGTGAATCATATAGTTGATATGATCAACATAGTGATGTTCACCATTCAAGGCTACTCCATCTCACATGATGATCGGACAAGGTTTAGTTGATTTGGATCACGTATCATTTAGATGACTCGAGGGATGACAATCTAAGTGGGAGTTCTTAAGTAATATGATTAATTGAACTATAGTTTATCATAACTTAGTCCTAAAAGTATTTGCAAAATTATGCTGTAGATCAGTAGCTCGCTTTGCAGCTCCCCTATGTTCTTAATATGTTCCTAGAGAAAACTAAGTTGAAAGATGATAGTAGCAATGATGCGGACTGGGTCCGTGATATATCCTCATTGTTGCACAGAATTATGTCCTTGATGCAACGCTAGGTGACAGACCTATTGCAGGAGCAGATGCAGCCGTTATGAAGTTTTGGCTAGCTCAATATGATGACTACTTGATAGTTTAGTGCACCATGCTTTACGTCTTAGAACCAGGACTTCAAAAACGTTTTGAACGCGATGAAGCATATGAGATGTTCCAAGAGCTGAAATTGGTATTTCAGAATCATGCCCGTGTCGAGAGGTATGAGACCTCTGACAAGTACTTCGCCTAAAGATGGAGGAGAATAGCTCAGCTAGTGCTCAGAATGTCTGTGTACTACAATCGCTTGAATCAAGTGGGAGTTAATCTTCTAGATAAGATAGTGATTGATAGAGTTCTCTAGTCACCATCACCAAGTTACTGGAACTTTGTGAGGAACTATAATATGCAAGGGGTGACGAAGGCGATTCCCGAGCTCTTTGTGATGCTGAAATCGACGAAGGTAGAAATCAAGAAAAAGCATCAAGTGTTGATGATTAAACAAGACCACTAGTATCAAGAAAAGGGCAAAGGGAAATAAAGGTAACTTCAAAAATAATGGCAAGCAAGTTCTCACTCCGGTGAAGAAGACTAAAGATAGACCTAAGCCTGAAACTTCTACTACAAAGGAAATGGTCACTGGAAGCGGAACTACCCCAAATATTTTGCAAATAAGAAGGATGACAAAGTGAACACAGGTATATTTGATATACATGTTATTGATGTGTACCTTACTAGTGCTCTTAGTAGCCCCTGGGTATTTGATACATGTTTGGTTGCTAAGATTAGTAACTCGAAAGAGGAGTTGCAGAATAAGTAGAAACTAGTTGAGGGTGAAGTGGCGATGTGTGTTGGAACTGGTTCCAAGATTGATATGATCATCATTGCACACTCCCTATACTTTCGGGATTAGTGTTGAACCTAAGTAAATGTTATTTGATGTTTGTGTTGAGCATGAATATGATTACATCATGTTTATTGCAATACAGTTATTTATTTAAGACAGAGAATAATTGTTATTCTGTTTACCTGAATAAAACCTTCCACTAGTAGAAAACAGGGCTACCGTTCGGGCCTAGCCAGCCCATTAGTCCCGGTTCTTCAAGAACCAGGACCCATGGGGGGTATTAGACCCGGTTCATGAGCCCAGGGGGCCGGCCGGGACCTCGTGGGCATTGGTCCCGGTTCGTGTGGAACCATTTGTCCCGGTTCAAGCCACGAACCGGGACCAATGGTCCTCGCTCCTGGCCCAGAACCATTGAACCCGGTTCATGGCTTGAACCGGGACAGAAGGGGGTGCTTTAGTTACGGTTCATGCCATGAACCGGGACAAATAACTTGCCTATATATACCCACCGCCGCAGCAGAGCACTCAAGTGCTCTGTTTTTTCAATCCGGCGAGGAGAGGGCATTTGGGTGCTCTAGTTCACCTCCTATGCACATGAGGTGTTCGATGAAATGTCCGAGCCACACTAGTTAAGCTTTCTCCTCTCGAAGTTCAACCTCGGAGCTCCATTTTTTCGAGATTTGTCTAGATTTAGCGGTCCATCACGCCCCGTCCCCGTTTTCACTGCCGTTGATCGCCCCCGCCGATCTCGTCCCCGGCACCACCGTGGTGAGCCTCTTGTTCTTATCTTCTTTCAGATACTTGTCTGATTTTCTTACTTTAGGTAGATATTTGTCTGATTTTCTTACTTTTGACACACATAATTATTTATAATGCACGCAGATGAACCGTCAATGGATGTATGTTGACAGACACACCTCCGAGTACATTAAGGGCGTGCATAATTTTTTCGAAGTGGCTGAGGCAAACAAGCAGAATGGTTTTATGTGTTTTCCATGCACTAAATGTGGGAATACAAAGTCTTACTTTGACCGGAAAATCCTTCACACCCACCTGCTTTACAAGGGTTTCATGCCACACTATAATGTTTGGACGAGGGACGGATAAATAGGGGTTATGATGGAAGATGGCGAAGAAGAAGAGGATGATGACAACTATGTGCCCCCTGAATACGGTGATGCTGCAACGGGGTGAGCTGCTGAAGATCAAGAGGAACCAGACGATGTGCCTGATGATGCTGCAACAGGAGAAGCTGCTGAAGATCAAGAGGAACTAGACGATGTGCCCGATGATGATCTCCACCGTGTCATTGTCGATGCAAGGACGTAATGCGAAAGTCAAAAGGAGAAGCTGAAGTTCGATCGCATGTTAGAGGATCACAAAAAAGGGTTGTACCCCAATTGCGAAGATGGCAACACAAAGCTGGGTACCGTACTGGAATTGCTGCAGTGGAAGGCAGAGAATGTTGTGCCTGACAAAGGATTTGAGAAGCTACTGAAAATATTGAAGAAGAAGCTTCCAAAGGATAATGAATTGCCCGACAGTACGTACGCAGCAAAGAAGGTCGTATGCCCTCTAGGATTGGAGGTGCAGAAGAGACATGCATGCCCTAATGACTGCATCCTCTACCGCGGTGCGTACGAGGATTTGAACGCATGCCCGATATGCGGTGCATTGCGGTATAAGATCAAACAAGATGACCCTGGTGATGTTGACGGCGAGCCCCGCAGGAAGAGACTTCCTGCGAAGGTGATGTGGTATGCTCCTATAATACCACGGTTGAAACGACTGTCCAGAAACAAAGAGCATGCCAAGTTGATGTGATGGCACAGTGAGGACCGTAAGAAAGACGGGAAGTTGAGAGCACCCGCTGACGGGTCACAATGGAGAAAAAATGAGAGAGAGTACTGGGCTGAGTTTTCACATGACCCAAGGAACGTATGGCTTGGTTTAAGCGCGGATGGCATTAATCCTTTCGGGGAGGAGAGCAGCAATCACGACACCTAGCCCGTGACTCTATGTATGTATAACCTTCCTCCTTGGATGTGCATGAAGCGGAAGTTCATTATGATGCCCGTTCTCATCCAAGGCCCTTAGTAACCAGGCAACGGCATTGATGTGTACCTAAGACCATTAGTTAAAGAACTTTTACAGCTGTGGAATGGAAAGGATGTACGTGTGTGGGATTAGCACAGACAAGAGGAATTTAACCTGCACGCTTTGCTGTTTGTAACCATCAATGATTGTCCCGCTCTTAGTAACCTTTTAGGACAGACAAAAAAGGGATACCACGCATGCACGCACTGTTTAGCTGACACCGAAAGTATATACCTGGGAAGCTGCAGGAAGAATGTGTACCTAGGCCATCGTCGATTTCTTCCGACCAACCATTAATGTCAAAAGAAAGGTAAGCATTTCAAAGGGAAGGCAGATCACTGGAAGAAGCTCGCCATGCGTACCGGTGATTACGTACTTGCAATGGTCAATGATTTACATGTAATCTTTGGAAAGGGTCCCGGCGGACTAGCTGTTCCGAGTGACGCTGAGGGACACGCACCCATGTGGAAGAAGAAATCTATATTGTGGGACCTACCCTACTGGAAAGACCTAGAGGTCCGCTCTTCGATCGACGTGATGCACGTGACGAAGAACCTTTGCGTGAACCTGCTAGGCTTCTTGGGCGTGTATGGGAAGACAAAAGATACAGCTGAAGCATGGGAGGACCTGCAATGTTTGCACGAAAAAGACGGCATGCCTCCAAAGTAGTATGAAGGTCCTGCTAGCTACGCTCTTACCAAAGAAGAGAAGGAAACCTTCTTTGAATGCCTGCTTAGTATGAAGGTCCCGATTGGCTTCTGATCGAATATAAAGGGAATAATAAATATGGCAGCGAAATTTTTTCAGAAGGTGACTGCCACGTGATTATGACGCAACTGCTTCCGGTTGCATTGAGGGGGCTTCTAGCGAAAAACGTACGATTATCCATTGTGAAGCTATGTGCATTCCTCAATGCAATCTCTCAGAAGGTGATCGATACAGAAATCATATCAAGGCTAAGGAGTGATGTGGTGCAATGTCTTGTCAGTTTCGAGCTGGTGTTCCCACCATCCTTCTTCAATATCATGACGCACGTCCTAGTTCATATAGTTGACGAGATTGTCATTCTGGGCCCCATATTTCTGCACAATATGTACCCCTTTGAGAGGTTCATGGGAGTCCTAAAGAAATATGTCTGTAACCGCGCTAGGCCAGAAGGAAGCATCTCCATGGGCCATCAAACAGAGGATGTCATTGGGTTTTGTGTTGACTTCATTCCTGGCCTTAAGAAGATAGGTCTCCCTAAATCACGGTATGAGGGGAGACTGACTAGAAAAGGCACACTTGGAGGGGAGACAATAATATACAGGGACGGATATTCTTGGTATCAAGCACACTACATAGTTCTACAGAACTCTACCTTGGTGATCCCTTATGTCGATGAACACAAGAACAGTCTGCGCTCCAAACACCCGGAGCAGTGCGACGACTGGATTACATGTGAACACATCAAGACTTTCAGCAGTTGGTTGGAAACACGTCTCAGAGGTGACAACACTATTTGTGTGGAGCTGTACTTGTTGTCTGGGGGACCATCTTCGACTGTTATGATTTGGAAATGATACAAGATAAATGGGAATACATTTTACACGATCGCCCAAGATCAAAAGAGCACCAACCAAAACAGCGGTGTCCACTTTGATGCAGCCACCAAGGGAGGAAAGGACACATATTATGGTTACATAGTGGACATATGGGAACTTGACTACGGAGTAGATTTTAAGGTCCCTTTGTTTAAATGCAACTGGGTCAATCTGTTAGGAGGCGGGGTACAGGTAGACCCACAGTACGGAATGACAACAGTGGATCTGAACAATCTTGGGTACACTGACGAACCAGTCGTCCTAGCCAATGATGTTGCACATGTTATCTGTGTGAAGGACATGTCTACCAAACCAAGAAAAAGAAAAAATAAGGAAGCGAATACATCATACGATGAGCCAAAGCACCACATAGTTCTTTCAGGAAAAAGGGACATCATGAGAGTGGAGGGCAACACAAACATGTCCGAAGATTACGAAAAGTTTCATGAAATTCCTCCCTTCAAAGTCAAGGCTGACCCAAGCATCCTGATAAATGATGAAGATTATCCATGGTTACGGCGCAATAAGGAAAGGACGCAAGCGAAAAAAAGTGAAGACTTTCTCCACAACTATTATGATGACACCATGACAACTTTCAACCTTTTCGTAGTTCATTTGAAATGCTTGTTGTAACAGACAAGTTTCGGTATGAAATCTTGATACTTCGAAAGAGATTGTCCTTTTGTACATGAAGTGCATCTAGTTTTTGCCGTAACCCTCTCAACTTCTTGCACATGCTATGTGGATGAAATGATGATACCATGCCAACTTCCAACCTTTACAGAGTTCATTTGAAATGCATTTCTATCTCAAGGTCTTATAGCTCAAAAAACCAGTAAATGCTTTTATAAAATTCTAATAGCAAAAGGAATCAACTAAAAAGCTTCTATAAACCTCTAGTATTTTTAAACTAAAATTATATAAAATTTATGCAACTAAAATTATCAAAGTATTTTCTGTTCAAAACATGAAAAGTAGAAATAATTATCATAAAGAATTTTTTGTTAGAAACTTTAGTAGCAAAAAAAATTATCGTAAAGTGCCACCTAAATGGGCTAGGATTCAGGCCCGCAATAGGCCCAATAGGCCCGGAGGCACATATAGTGCGTTTAGGCCCGTAAGCCTGCATTTGTGAGGAGCTCGAGAGGGCAGCGGGATTGGGGCTTATAAACCACTCTCGAGCTCCCTCAGCTAGCGAGATGGGACTAAACTTTCGTGTCGCGACGCGGGCAGCACAAGGCCTTTAGTCCCGGTTGGTGGCACCAACCGGGACTAAAGGGGGGCATTGGTCCCGGTTGGTGGCACAAACCGGTACCAATGTCCACCCTTTAGTCCCAGTTGGTGCCACCAACCGGGACCAAAGGCCTCTGCTTCCCGCCCTCTGGGCTGCTAAAAAGAGGTCGTTGGTCCCGGTTGGTGGCACCAACCAGGACTAAAGGGGGGCATTGGTCCTGGTTGGTGCCACGTACCAGGACCAATGCTCTGCCTATATAAGTAGCACTCGTGAAAATTTGGTTCAGTTCGTTCTTCCTGCCCGATGTCGCCAGGCTGCCGTCTACGCCTCATCGTCGC
>NW_025225732.1:0-14347 GCF_018294505.1 Triticum aestivum | reverse complement strand
TTTTTTGTATATTATCACATCTATATTTACTCTTAACAAAATGTAGAATAAAGGCAATGCTTATGAAGAAGATTCTGTGGTAAACTTCTTGAATTGTGCCCCCCCCCCATCAGTATGGACAAGGGCTTTATAGAGCATGTCTTCATCAGTAATGTAAGTTTGTCCTTCTCAAGCGTTCAAACTTTGTTGTGTATATTTGGTTAGGCATGACTGCAACAGCTGTTTATTTTTGGTGTTTGCATCAAATTGCATGTTTAAAGTTTATTATATAGTTCATAAACAAAAGTTTGTCCTTCTCAATTTAAGTTTTCAGTTGTACAACCAAGTTCCTTCTTCATACCATGTAAATTAAACTATACAGAGCAAGTGATCTTCTTTTGCACTGCATGTATGCTTTTGTTCTTCATCCGTAATTCAGTAGTGTGGTGAACCTACCCACTACAGCATAATGTCATATTCGGCAATGTCTTAACTATGAACAATGTCATATCATTCTACTATTATTTAAACCGTCTCTTTATTTGCCATTCTGAAATAGGATAAATTGACATCACACTAACCATTGATACTTATGAGTTCTTGATCTGTAATCCAGCGGTGTCGTGAAGCTGCCAACTCCTTCACAATGTCATTTCCTGCCATGTCTTGACCTGAACAATACCATATTGTGTTAATGCAATTTTAAACTGTGTCACTTTATTCGTCGGTAAGAAATGTGATGAATTGTCGGCACTGATACTTTTATGTGCAAAACTTGTCATCTGTCTGCTTGTTTATCTTTCAGAGTGAGGAAGATATAAGTGTTGAACAAGCGCAGTCTCATCATCTTGCTCAGCTGCTTGCGCTGCAGCTCCCCACCAGGGTTAACCTTTCTTGAACTCTATTGAAGTGTTGTCGGTTTTGTATATTATTTTTTCGACGTGTTTATTTGCACTGGTGGTGATCTTTGATGCCCAGTGTATGTAATTTGATGTCTGCTTGTGCTTTATTATCATAGTGGCGAATTTTAATGCCCAGCGGATGTAATATGCCGTAATTTCTTTATTGTACAGTCTAGGTTTTTTCTTATTCATGATGCTGTAGTTATTTTACTGTATATATATACTGTCTTCGTAGTAAACCGGCCAAACCGTAAAATTACGGTACATAATCGGGCCGTTATGCAATGACAATGTATGATCCGCATCATGGGCCCCGTCATCTTGGTCCGTTAAACGACCAAAAGTAAACCGGCCCACTAGTAGATAAGGGCCTTTCATAGGCCGAGTAACCCCCAGCCCTCATTTCGCAAGAAACTCAATGGGCTTTTAGGAGGCTGAGAAGTAGGTTGGGCCTGAAACGTGCCGAACAGCTCACGGGCCGGCAGCAGCCCGAAATGGACCCCGGCCCATGATTGTGCAAATCAAATCATGGGCTTTTAACAGGCCAAAATTGTCTCAGTCCTTGTTTGGCCCAATCAGATATCGGCTGCGAGCAGGCCGGATGCAAATTGGGTCGTAGTTAGGCCCAACTATATGACGGGCTTTTAACAGGCTGAAATTAATATAGGGCCGAAATGTTAAACGGGCCCTTAACATACCGAAACTAATATCAGGCTGAATTAATAAATGGGCCTTTAGCAAGTGGACCCAAAAGCATAGCGTCCAGTTGACGGGCCGAATCTGATATGGGCCATAATTTAGCCCAAAGCCTCTTAAAGGGTCGGACCTAATCTGGGCCGTAATTTGGCCCAGAACGTGGTAGGCTTTTAACGGGCCGGATCTCATATGGGCCATTATTAGGCCTGGAACGTGGCAGGCCATTAATGGACCGGATCAAATATGGGCCGGCATTAGGCCCGAAACATGGCAGCCAGTTAATGGGCCGGCCGACTAGGGTCCTCAAAATCTTGTGGGCCTACAGTTGGGCCGGCCCATTAATGTCGGCGAAATCTCGTGGGCCTTTAGCAGGGCCGGCCCATTATGATCGGCAAGAATCTTGTGGGCCTTTACCTAGGCCGGCCCATTATAGCACACAAAAATCCTATGGGCCTTTACCTGGGCCAGCCCATTATGGCCCGCAAAATCTTGTGGGCCTTTACACGTCTCCAATGTATCTATAATTTTTGATTGCTCCATGCTATTATATTACCTATTTTGGATGTTTATGGGCTTTATGTTACACATTTATATCATTTTTGGGACTAACCTAGTAACCGGAGGCCCAGCCCGTATTGCTGTTTTTTTTTGCCTATTTCAGTATTTCGAAGAAAAGGATTGTCAAACGGAGTCCAAACGGAATGAAACCTTCGGGAGCATGATTTTTGGAACAAACGTGATCTAGAGGACTTGGAGTGCAAGTCAACAAGCAGCCGCAGCTTCCACGAGATAGGACGGCGCCCTCCCCCCCTATAGGGCGCGCCCCCTGTCTCGTGGGCCCCTTGGGCTACCACCGACGTACTTCTTCCTCCTATATAAGCCTACGTACCCCGAAAACATCCTGGGAGCCACCGAAGAAATATTTCCGCCACCGTAACCTTCTGTATCCGCAAGATCCCGTCTTGGAGGCTTCGCCGGCACTCTGCCGGAGGGGGAATTGACCACGGTGGGCTTCTACATCAACACCATAGCCCTTCCGATGAGTTTTGAGTAGTTTACCACATACCTTCGGGTCCATAGTTATTAGCTAGATGGCTTCTTCTCTCTTTTTGGATCTCAATACAATGTTCTCCCCCTCTCTTGTGGAGATCTATTTGATGTAATCTATTTTTGCGGTGTGTTTGTCGAGATCCGATGAATTGTGGGTCTATGATCAAGTTTATCTATGAATAATATTTGAATCTTCTCTGAATTCTTTTATGTATGATTGAGTTATCTTTGCAAGTGTCTTCGAATTATCAGTTTGGTTTGGCCTACTAGATTGATCTTTCTTGTCATGGGAGAAGTGCTTATTCTTGGTAGACCTTTCCTTAGAACGATTGGCGCGATAATTGATATGAAGGAAGGGAATATTAGATTCCAATTTCCATTAAAGAAAGGCATGGAGCACTTTCCAAGAAAGAAAGTCAAATTACCTTATGAATCTATCATGTGGGCTACTTATGAATCAAGTGCCAAAGACGGCACTACTTAGATCTATCTTCGCTTTTATGCCTAGCTAGGGGCGTTAAACGACAGCGCTAGTTGGGAGGCAACCCAATTTTCTTTATGTTTTTTGTTTTTTCTCCTGTTTAGTAGTAAATCTTGCATCTACTTTCTGTTTAGATGTGTTTTTATTTTTTATTTAGTGTTTGTGCCAAGTAGAACTATAGGATAAACTATGATGATAGTTGATTTGATTCTGCTGAAAAACAGAAACTTTGCGCTCACGAGAAAAAAATTAATAAATCACAGGAAGGAGCTTTTGCATTGATTAGTTTTGATGCTGATCAATAAACAAATTTTCCAGTACGTCCAATTTTTGTAGGATTTTTAGAGTTCTAGAGGTTTGTGTTAGGTACATATTGCTACAGACTGTTCTGTTTTTGATAGATTCTGTTTTTCGTGTGTTGTTTGCTTATTTTGATGCTTCTATGGCTAGTAAAATAGTTTATAAACCATAGAGAAGTTCGAATACAGTAGGTTTAACACCAAAATAAATAAAGAATGAGTTCATTACAGTACCTTATGTAGTGGTTTTGTTTTCTTTCACTAACGGAGCTTATAAGATTTCCTGTTGAGTTTTGTGTTGTGAGGTTTTCAAGTTTTGGGTAAAGCTTTTATGGACTATGGAATAAGGAGTGGCAAGAGCCTAAGCTTGGGTATGCCCAAGGCACCCCAATATATTCAAGGATAGCCAAAATCCTAAGCTTGGGGATGCCCCGGGAAGGCATCCCCTCTTTCATCTTCGTTCATTGGTAACTTTACTTGGAGCTATATTTTTATTCGCCACATGATATGTGTTTTGCTTGGAGCGTCGTGTATTATATTAGTCTTTGCTTTTTAGTTTACCACAATAATCCTTGCTGTACACACCTTTTGGGAGAAGCCTATTTGATTAGAATTTGCTAGAATACTCTATATGCTTCACTTATATCTTTTAGAGCTTGATAGTTTTTGCTCTAGTACTTCACTTATACCTTTTAGAGCATGGTGGTAACTTAATTTTGAAGAAATTCCTAGTCTCTCATGCTTCACTTATATTATTTTGAGAGTCTTTTAGAACCGCACGGTATTTGCTATGGTTACAAATTTGGTCCTAGAATGATGAGCATCCAAGTTGGGTATAATAAAAACTATCATAGAAAATGAATTGGATGCTAGGATCAATTTGCTGCTTGATAATTGTTTTGACATATAAAGGTAGTAATGTTAGGGTCATGCTAGTGGATAATTATGAAATTGAGAAATAATGCTATTGAAGTTGGCAAGTCCCGTAGCATGCACGTATAGTAAAAGTTGTGTGACAAGTTTGTTGCATGAGGTGCTCTTTTGACTGTCTTCCTTATGAGTGGCAGTCGGGGACGAGCGATGGAATTTTTTCCTACCAATCTATCCCTCTTGGGGCATGCGTAGTAGTACTTTGCTTCGAGGGCTAAGTAGATTTTTGCAATAAGTATATGAGTTCATTATGATGAATGTGAGTCCATGGATATACGCACGCTCATACTTGCACTTAGCTAGCTTCTATATTACCGCGCAACTTTCGCCGGTATCATGTACCCATTATTTACCTTCCTCAAAACAGCCACCATACCTACCTATTATGGCATTTCCATAGCCATTCCGAGATATATTGCCATGCAACTTTCCAACGTTCTGTTTATTATGACACGTTTCATCATTGTCATATTGCTCTTTGCATGATCATGTAGTTGACATCGTATTTGTGGCAAGGCCACCTTCATAATTTTCATACATGTCGCTCTTGATTCATTGCATATCCCGATACACCGCCGGAAGCATTCATATAGAGTCATATCTTGTTCTAGCTTTGAGTTGTAATTTTTGAGTTGTAAATCAATAAAAGTGTGATGATCTTCATTATTAGAGCATTGCCCAATGAGGAAAGGATGATGAAGACTATGATTCCCCCACAAGTCGGGATGAGACTTCGGACTTTATAAAAATAAAAGAGGCCAAAGAAGCCCACCAAAAAGAAAAGAAAAAGAAAGAAAGAAAGAAAAGAAAAAAAGAAAAAAAAGAAAATTAGAGAAAAAAAGAGAAGGGACAATTGCTACTATCTCTTTTTCCATACTTGTGCTTCAAAATAGCACCATGATCTTCATGATAAAGAGTCTCCTATGTTGTCACTTTCATATACTAGTGGGAATTTTTCATTATAGAACTTGGCTTGTATATTCCAATGATGGGCTTCCTCAAAGTGCCCTAGGTCTTCGTTAGTAAGCAAGTTGGATGCACACCCACTTAGTTTCTTTTGTTGAGCTCTCATACATTTATAGCTCTAGTGCATCCGTTGCATGGCAATCCCTACTCACTCACATTGATATCTATTGATGGGCATCTCCATAGCCCGTTGATACGCCTAGTTGATGTGAGACTATCTTCTCCCTCTTTTTGTCCTTACAACCACCACAATAGACCACCATAGTGCTATGTCCATGGCTTGCGCTCATGTATTGCGTAAGAGTTGAAAAAAGCTGAAGCACGTTAAAAAGTATGAACCAATTGCTCGGCTCGTCATCGGGGTTGTACATGATGGGAGTATTTTGTGTAATGGAAATGAAGCATCGCCTAACTATATGATTTTGTAGGGATAAGCTTTCTTTGGCTATGCTATTTTGATAGGACATGATTATTTGTTAGTATGCTTCAAAGTATTATTATTTTTATGTTTTATAAGCTTTTATCTTGAATCATTTGGATCTGAACATTCATGCCACAATAAAGAAAATTACATTGAGAATTATGCTAGGTAGCATTCCACATCAAAAAATTCTTTTTTATCATTCACCTACTCGAGGACAAGCAGGAATTAAGCTTGAGGATGCTTTCCAACGTATCTATAATTTTTTATTCTTCCATGCTATTATATTACCTGTTTTGGATGTTTATGGGCTTCATTTTACACATTTATATCATTTTTGGGACAAACTTACTAACCGGAGGCCCAACCCGTATTGCTGTTTTTTTGCCTATTTCAGTATTTCGAAGAAAAGGAATATCAAATGGAGTCCAAACGGAATGAAACATTCGGGAGCGGGATTTTTGGAACAAACGTGATCCAGAGGACTTGGAGTGCAAGTCAAGAAGCAGCCGAAGCTTCCACGAGATAGGAGGGCGCGCCCCCATATCTCGTGGGCCCCTCGGGCTACCACCGACGTACTTCTTCCTCCTATATAAGCCTACGTACCCCAAAAACATCTAGGGAGCCACCGAAGAAATATTTCCGCCATCGTAACCTTCTGTATCCGCAAGATTCCATCTTGGAGCCTTCGCCGGCACTCTGCCGGAGGGGGAATGACCACGGAGGGCTTCTAGATCAACACCATAGCCCTTCCGATGAGTTGTGAGTAGTTTACCACAAACCTTCGGGTCCATAGTTATTAGCTAGATGGCTTCTTCTCTCTTTTTGGATCTCAATACAATGCTCTCCCCCTGTCTTGTGGAGATCTATTTGATGTAATCTCTTTTTGCGGTGTGTTTGTCGAGATCCGATGAATTGTGGGTTTATGATCAAGTTTATCTATGAAAAATATTTGAATCTTCTCTGAATTCTTTTATGTATGGTTGAGTTATCTTTGCAAGTCTCTTCGAATTATCGGTTTGGTTTGGCCTACTAGATTGATCTTTCTTGCCATGGGAGAAGTGCTTAGCTTTGGATTCAATCTTGCGGTGTTCTTTCCCAGTGACAGAAAGGGTTGCAAGACACGTATTGTATTGTTGCCATCGAAGATAAAAAGATGGGGTTTATATCATATTGCTTTAGTTTATCCCTCTACATTATGTCATCTTGCTTAATGCGTTACTCTGTTCTTATGAACTTAATACTCTAGATGCATGCTGGATAGTGGCCGATGTGTGGAGTAATAGTAGTAGATGCAGGCAGGAGTCGGTCTACTTGTTGCGGACGTGATGCCTATATACATGATCATGCCTAGATAATCTCATAATTATTCATTTTTCTATCAATTGCTCGATAGTAATTTGTTCACCCACCGTAATACTTATGCTCTCGAGAGAAGCCTCTAGTGAAAACTATGGCCCCCGTAATAATTATTCACTTTTCTATCAATTGCTCGACACTGGATTGATACCTTGGTTCTCAAAAACTAAGGGAAATACTTACGCTACTGTGCTGCATCACCCTTTCCTCTTCAAGGAAAACCAACGCAAGCTCAAGACGTAGCAGGCCTTTAGCTGGGCCAGCCTATTATGGTTCGCAAAATCTCGTGGGCCTTTAGCTAGGTCGGCCCATTATGGTCCGCACAATCTTGTGGGCCTTTAGTTGGGCCGGCCCATTTAAACTTGATGGGCCGGTCCACGTCTCAACATATCATAGGCACGTCTCTCCCATTGGATGAGTGACACCTGTGCCAACGCGGACCTGACACGTGTCTCCTCCAGCCAATGATGACACCCTTGACGAAAGCACTTCTGTGACGCGCGATTTATCGTCATGGAAGTGGACACTTCCGTGATGATAATTTGGGTAATGTCATGGAATACTTCTACAACAACACAGGTATGACTATCTTGATTTTGTCATAAAATCGTCATGGATGTACATGCATGACAAAAAACGCGACCTACTGTGACAAACACGTATCATCACGGAAGTGTATTTTTTTTGTAGTGGTACCTCCTTCCAGGATTAGCAATGCTCCATGATATCCATCTGGCTGCCTTCTTGCCAAAGTCGCACTCAATCGCCGGCTGATAATCCAATGGCCCCTCACGGTATGGAATGGGGGAGGAGCGGCCGAGAGGGATCGATGGTGAAGAACAAAACCCACGGGAGCGACTTGAAGTGAGCAAGGTTGCCATCTGCTTACCCAGCTAAGGGATTCAACGGGCGACCCCGGCCTGAATCGCCTCTACCACCTAAATTGCCACTGCCGCCGCTACCGTGCCCAGCCAGCCGGCAACCACCGCGCCTCACAGGCCCCGTCGGCCCGTCGCCGTAGTGCCACCTCACCGCCGGCCGCAGCCACTGCCGCAATCGAAGCCGCCGCAACCCATTAGCGAGTCGCCGTCGCCGCCGCCGCTGCTAGGTTTAGGGTTCGTGGGTGAAAAGGGGATCAAGGGAATGCACGGGAGAGAAAGAGAGCTGGGGGGTCACTTAGGTGACATGGCGGTCAAAACCAGCCGTGTGGACAGTTTTAGTCAAAACCGGGTCCACGGTATATCAAAACCACTTAAAGTGCCGCGAGGAATGAAAAGTACCCGGTTTAAATAATTGCGGGACTGAGTTTGACTAGTTTTAGAGTTATAAGGGACGATTTCTATACTATCGCTAGAGTTCAAGGATGAAAAATATACTTATCCCTATTGGCACTAGTCCTGATGATGGTTGTATATTTCCCGGGTATTTTCTTGGGTTTCGTTAGCCGAAAGCCCAAAACCTTATACTAGCTAGTACATGCCTTTCTTATTTTCTTTGAAATTTACTAGCAAAAGGGGGCCGTGCGTTGGAACGGAAGAAAAAAAAATCCACTCATATCCCTAGCTACGTCAATTGGACAAACTGTGCGTGGCTGGTTGGCACGTTATGAGATTGAACCCTCTCATCGGTAATTTTATTTTTCTCCGGACTTGGGCCACAGTGCGCCGGCAGATGGGCTTCCTCCGTTGGGCCAAAACGGGTGGCAAGTAATGAAACCAAATAGCGTATGTGAAATTAATTGAAGCGGGACCAAACGAAGCGGGATGAAACCAAGAGTATCACCTCCCTTTAATATAGGATCCCGATAACTGCCACACGTGTGGTGTATCGGGTAGTTGTGCCACACGCCTCGTGTGGCATGGACAGCAACCAGCCCACACACCTACGTGTGGGCAAAACAACTAATGCCCACATACATCTTTTTTCCCTCCCGAACCCTCTCACATGCGTGCGTGTGGGCGCAGTTGATAACGCCCACACACACCCGTATGTCAGGCCTTGTACCCTCCTGGTCCCGCACGCGACGCGTGATGCCCACCGCGCGCCCGCAGTTGCCATGGTCCAGACCCTCGTCCATGTTCGTTTAACTGCAGTTGCCATGTCGCTGAACTACGGTTGCCATGTTGGACAACTGCAGTTGCCATGGTTGCTCAACTGCAGTTGCCATGTATGGTCTGATCTAATTTAGTTGCCATGATTTCATAACTTTATGAGTTGCCACATACTAACACTAGACAGTTGAGAGAGTTGCCATGTGCTCACAAGCATGCTAGGGCAGTTGCCATGTAAAAAGGAAGAGTTGTCATATGCTAACGTGCACGTTAGGGCAGTTGCCATGTACGTGCACGTTGGGGCAGTTGCCATGTACCATGCAAAAATACATGGCAACTCGGTAAAAGAGAGTTGCCATCTGCTTACGTGCACACTAGGCAGTTGTTGTGTACCCTGCAAAAACACATGGCAACTCGGGTAAA
This sequence comes from Triticum aestivum, assembly GCF_018294505.1. Lineage (NCBI taxonomy): Eukaryota > Viridiplantae > Streptophyta > Magnoliopsida > Poales > Poaceae > Triticum > Triticum aestivum. Next base: position 4,790 of record NW_025225732.1, on the reverse strand, counting down.
AAAAGAGAGTTGTCACCTGCTTATAAAGCACACTAGGGGCAGTTGCCATGTGCGCTGCAAAAACACATGGCAACTAGCAGCTGGGTTGTGGGAGAGGAGACGGGCGTGTGGGCGAGATGGCAAATGCCCACACACCAGCCCTTGTGCGTGACTGAAAACTGGTGTGTGGGTGAACTACTAAACGCCCACACACCGGCCCCTCCGTGTGGTAAACGGATGTGTGGGCGAACTATGTCACACATCACACACATGCCTTGTCCTACGTGGCACAGAAAATCAGCCAGATTGTGCCAAGATTCGTGCATATAGTACTGGACGATGATGGATGCGTGTGGTCGAGATGGTCAACGCCCACATGTGTGGGCGTTAACATTTTCCATATATATATATAGTATAGGTGTATAGATAGATATAGATATAGATATAGATTAGTACATGCCTCCCGGTGTACAGAAACCAGGGATTTTCCCATATAGTAAAGGAAGAACTGAACGCCCACCCAAAGGATGAGTCCGACCCGAAGACAAAATGGTAAATGTTTGCGGCCGGAGCGCCGGCCCAAACTTGGGCCGGTCGCCTCGCTAGCAACGCGAACACTGCAGGGCCACAGGTGCCACGCGACCTATCCAGCCCAGCCGTACCATTTGCTTCTTATCCTCTTCCCTTTTATAAGTCAGCTCCAGTGCCTTCTTCTTCCTCCCAAAACGCATCTCACCTGGAAAAATCACCCAATGCCATGGCCATGGACGAGCTGCCGTGATTTGCTTCCAGCTCGAGGCGCCACACTCAACGACAAATCAGGGGCCACGGGGGCTGCAACCAGCGGTTGGCCGAGCTGTAACCAGCGGTTGGTCGAGCTGCATCGAGCGATGCTGCCGGCGGCGAGCTGCAACCGTGCATCAATCAGTTGTGCTCTTCGACGGCGGGGTTGCAACCGCGCACATCAGAGCTGCAGCCGGCGTTTGGGGGAGCTGCAAGGCTTGGCTTATTTGAGATGCGAATTTTTGCTGAAAACCGGCGACACCAACTGCTAGCGCGGCAAAAGCTTCAGCCTATGTGTAAAATAGCTTCAACCGGCGAAGAAGAAAGCTTCAACCCCATGAAAAAAAGCTTCAATGGATGTGGACAAAAAGTTTCAATAACAGAAAAAGCTTCAACCAGTATGTGAAAAAGTTTCAACCGGCGAAGGAGGAAGCTTCAACCATGGAAAAAGCTTCAATTGATGTTGGAAAAAAGCTTCAAACCGTGGAAAAAGTTTCAACCAGCGCGAAAAAAAGCTTCAACCGGCATGCAAAAAAGCTTCAACCGGCGCGACATGTTGACGATGGTGCGAGCTGCGGCCAACGACATAGCGGTGCTACTATGGCGACGGGTGAGCTGGGGCACGAGGTGTTGCAAACATCAAGCGACGGAGCTACCACCATACATGCCGGAGCTGCAAGTAGGCGGGAGGGGGGGAGGGGGGGCAAGGGCGGAGCTGCGTCTACCCGGCGGCGAATCTACGCACTCGACGGCAGCGCTGCATATGCCGAGCACGGGGCGAGCGCGAGGGGGCAAGCGAGCGCCACGGGATGGTCCTCTTTTTTTTCTCCAGGCATGTGTGGGAAGGGAGGAAGACGATGCACCTAATCCCGCGCTAATCAGGGCCCTTAATGCGCGCTAGATCGAACGCTAGGCAGCAGACTGGCCGAAATTTTCGGCCGGTGCGCCGGCGCGTAGCGGTGGTTATGGGTTCAGAATGAGCAATTGATGAAACACACTTCAGACAAAAGGAAAAGAAAGCTATATAAGCAGACCACATTGAAGTAATGATGCATTGTCGCTATTACATTAAATTTGCCCTACTCGAATCTATACAGATGAACTTGTTCAGTTCAGAAACTGAGAAGTATAACATAGGAAATGCCCGAGATATAAAGGAGGCTCGAAATCTATCTAGATGAACTTGTTTTAGACGTATCATCAAAATGGATAAAAGGGGATGTATCTAGACGTATTTTAGTTGTAGATTCATCTCTTTTTATCCATTTTGATGACAAGTATTTTCGGATGGAGGGAATATAACATAGGAAATGTCCCAACTACAAAGGAGACTAGAAATCTATCGAGATGAACTTGTTCAGTTCAGAAACTGAGAAGTATAACATACGAAATGCCCTAGCTATAAAGGAGGCTCGAAATCTATCCAGATGAACTTGTTAAGTTCAAAAACTGATAAGTACTACCTCTGTCCCGTAATATAAGACGTTTTTGCAGTTCTGTCCCAGCTTTAAAGGAGAATTGAATCTATGCAAACCTAGAACTGGACTGTTGTTTCTATAAAATTAAAGCACTCCACCGAATAATTACATTGGTTGCTCAAAGTAAAAATATTTACTCTAGATGAACATATTTTAACAGGAAACGTCATTGATGTTAGAAGTGGTAAGAGGAAACAATATAAGTCTCTAGCCTACAGGCTACAGCCACTTCTCTGTCACTTATACGCCACTGATAAAAAGAATCTTTCACTTATTATTAAATTGTAACTTGGCAGTCTATAAGTTTATATCACACAAAGATAATCATATGTTTCTATGAACACTAGACGCAAAATGGAGGATAAAAAGCATCTACCAGCAACTAGTGTGTACCAGGAACGTCGCTAGCACGTGATGCTAGTTAAGTTAGATTTTTTAGACAACAAAAGATATATCTTTCGGACATCTACATCTCAGAGTGTACCGAACAAAACTCAGAGCTTGATGCTATCCAACTATTAAAACCTCACAGTTGTGTGGCTCTTAGCAGCAACTTCACAAGTCAATTCAATGGAAGACCAAGAAGACAGCACACAGCAGAGGCTTGGCAATTTCTTTATGGAAAGAGTAACTGACCTGTGGCTGTGGGGATTGTCCTCAATGCAACTCCTCCAAAATATCGAGACTGTCTTCAGTGCAAAGGTGTGAGAATTCACCATCACCGCCAGTAAAATACATGTCGTCTTCCTGGCCGCCGGCAAAACAAAAGGAAATGTTAGCAACTCTACAGCCTACAAATAAGACAGCTACATGTTGAACCAACAATGACGGATATAACAGCCCTGGAGCACGCGATGGAGAAGATTAGAACCGTGCACGCGGCAACCGGATCTCTGCCTTACTTAGTCCCCTTTATGTTATTGTTTGTTTCCGTTCTGTTTTAGTTAGGCATAAACCGTAAACTGAGAACCTCAGTGTGTTGTGAGTGTGCATGGCATGGACGGTGTGGATTTATATTAATCTAAAAAGCTCAACCTAACAACCTGTAAGCATTCAACAACTCAATTAATCAGCAAGCAATTGGTCGAGAAGGTCCAAGCCTGCCATACATAGCAGCTCCGTGAATTCTTCCTCGCCAACCAGCCCACCCAAGCCGTGCATCTCAGCGCCGAATTCCGCGTGGTCACCCAAGGCGATCTGCGGGTCGGAGAATACTGCAGGCGGCTCAAGGCGTCCGCCTGGCGGACGTTGAAGAGTCCGTCACGGACAGGACCCTGACGCTGCAGCTTCTGCGAGGTCTTTCACATCGATGCCAGGTGATCGCCACCGTCCTTCCGATGCAAAACCCGTTCCCTACCTTCAATCAGGCCCGTTCACGGCTTCTTAAGGAACTCACCCATGACGCCCGTGATCGCTCCGACGGCTCCTTCGCCCTCTTCATCGGCCTTGGCGGTGGCGGGCCCTCCTCTGGCGAACACGGGTCCGCCGGCGACCGCTGCTCTTCCAGCACCGACCGCGGGGCATCCTGATCGTAGGCTTTGTGGCAACAGCGGGCGTGGCCGTGGCCGTGGTCGCCCTGGTGGGCGTGGGCACCCCACCCCTCTCGCTGGCGCCGGCCAAACCCCCTGGATGGGGTACTTCGCGCCATGGAGGGCACCCTTCCCTCCGAAGGGTCACGTGTCGTGGGTTTCTCCCAAAGCGGCGGGCGTGCTTGGCCCTCATCCCAGCGCTCCACAGCACAAGTACCCCACGATGTACGCTGGGCCGTCCGCGCCTCCGCGACATCATCAGCCATCATGATCCGGCCGCTCTCTACTCCGCCCTCAACCAGATGAGCCTCCAGTAGCCCGGGCCAGTGACTGGTACCTTGACACCGGGGCCTCCAGGCATGTCACTGGGAACAAAGGTATCGTCGCCTCTCGTTCTGTTTCAAAGCTGCATTCCCCTATTATCGTTGGCAATGGATCACGTCTACCTGTTGTTGAAACTTGGTCCACCCCTCTCCCTTCTTCATGTTCTCTCCACCTTAACAACGTTTTAGTCTCACCTGATGTTGTCCCAAATCTTATTTTCGTTAAACGAGTACCCATTGATAACTCCGTCTCTGTTGAATTTGACCCCATTGGCTTCTCTATGAAGGATCTGGCAACACAGAACCACCTAAAGATGCGCAATAGCTACGGCCCGCTCTACCGATACGGCGGTTCAAGTTCTTCGGCATTCTTCCTCGGCACCGACGAGATTTGGCATCACCGTTTGGGGCACCCGGGCGTTCCTCCCTTTCCCGTTTAGCACAAAACTTTCTTCCAGATTGTAATAAACTTCCATCCCCCTCCCATTCATGTGAGGCATGCCAATTAGGGAAGCCGCTACCATTGCCATTTTCAGATTCTAGCACTGTTACAACTTTTCCGTTTCAAATAACTCATTGCGACCTTTGGACCTCACTGGTACCTGGTAGTTCCGGTTACAAATATTACTTGACCATAATGGATGATTTTTCTCATTATACGTGGACCTTCCCCCTACGTGCAAAATCTGATGATCCCG
>NW_025225731.1:0-11464 GCF_018294505.1 Triticum aestivum | reverse complement strand
ATTAGCCGCTTGACAGCGACGTGGAGGCGGAAATCTTCAGAACCTTGTGCTCCGAAGGAGGAGGTTATCGAGGCGGATGAGGAGGAGGCAAAGGCAATGGCTTTCTCGGGTTCATGGCCGGACATGGTGATCGTGCGCCGGCGATCGTTTAGATTAGGTTTACAGTAGGTTTTAGTACGGTTTGTGCGAAATATGTAATGAATTTCGTCCAGTTTGTAGGAAAAGTTTTTGAAATGTAATGAATTTCATCCGGTTAATTTGAAATTTGCTTTGTTTGCATGAATTTCGTCTAGTTAGTTCATATAGTTGTAGAAAGGTATGCGGGCAGCATCGGATGGCATCCATTAGTGTCCTCGGACAGATGCCGGTGTAAATTTGTGGGCCAGCGCTGGAGATGCCCTAACTATCATGGTATAATCGCTAACAGTCCTCTATTATTTGGCAGGGAACAATTATCCCTTCATCAAAATCAGATCTGCGGTGTTTTGCACTCCTCCCGCATAACAATGTAAACTCTTGCTTACATAAAATGGAGCAAGTGGACGGTACTATAGCACATCATATCACTCGAACTAGCCCGCCTAACGAGCGGGAAAGCACCGCCCTCGTCATTTTGTTCTGGATTTCTATCGATCGATCACGCGAAAATGTTACGCTTTGCAAGTTCTAAAGGAAAAGGCGGCACACTTACGACTCGTACGCGTTGCACCCTCGACAGTCCGGCTCGCAGGCCGCTCACCAGAGGGGACACACGTTGTCTTGCAATTTGACCTACATGTGGGACTGTAATTGAATAAACCGTCGATAGCCAAAATCTAATCGCTCAGCGGGCGTCGGCTGAGATGAGAGAAACGGGGGAGGGAGAGGAGATCGCCTGCCCGCCGCGCATGGACTCCAAGAAATATATTGTGATAATGTGAGGTGGGCCATGCTGGAGTCTGGACCGCTTCTGGAGCCCGCTCTGACCGCCCTGGCCCCTCAAGACGCTAGTTGCCCGCCGCATGCATAGCAAGTAGTCCCAGCTTATGTGGAGGAGAGAGAGGCATTGACAAAGTCAAGGAGTAATAGTGGAGACAATAGCTTTCATCATAAATAAACAATGAATACTCGTTGCTCGTCCTCTATATTGGAAATAATACTTTCATTCGCCGACATGTGGGACGTCAACCATCCTGGTCCACCTGCCATGCACAAAATTATCCTGGTGTACCCCGGTCGTATCGCAGGCCCAACCTTTCCCACTGTAAGTTGTTCGGACGAAGGAACCATCATGACTTCGTTGAATTCCGCTTCTTCAGGAAAACTTATTGTGCCCGCAATACTGCTACCACACACGAAGACTGGACGGCACTGTACCACGTCATATCACTGAAACCCACTAGGCCAAACTAGCCCGCCTAGGTCATCTATTTTGGAACGGAGGGAGTACGTCTCTACACTGCTATGATTTTGTGTCGTACGTCTCTGTACTTTTGCTACAATTTTCCTACCCTATGAACCAAATGAGGCCTGAATGTATCCGTGTCGACTATTGTCTGATCGATCGCTAAGCCTACAATTTTAGGAGCTAGGGCTATTGGTCGATCAACGACGGATAAGTATAAGCGTACAACGAGCTCATCAGCCCCAACGTTTCTCTTTGGTGAGTGTTTGCAAGTACTATAGCTCGCACAGTAGCTAGCCTACTAACACCAAGAATCATCAAACAAGCTCTGTTGATATGATAACCAGTTCAAACTTACATCTAAGCATGCCATATATTACATCAAAAGCTGGTGATGATACATCTGATTCCATAACTCGGAGAGGGTTCGCATGATTCACTATCAAACAAAAGTAGCAAGTACCGCCCACACAAGATAGTGCACTAGCCCTAAGATGGTTTGATAACACGCATCGTTCTGGTAGTTAAACACAGGGCAATGCAAACTACCCTGAAGGATTAACGCGACCAACTATTTCTTGTCATCGATCTCCCGGGCAATGACCACAGCACGGACATCAGCATGGGAATCGATCTCTGGGGCGATGTCCACAGGACTGACTGCGACATCGGAATCGATCTCTGGGGCGATGTCCACAGGATGGACAGCGGCATCGGAACCAATCTCTGGGGCGATGCCAACAGGACGGGCCGCGACATCGGAATCATCAAGGACGTCCACCGGCACCAGCACAACCCTAACAAATTAGCAAGCACATTGCAAATAATCAAAAACCACATCTATGGTAATAGGCCATTATTTTTTACCTTGTGCAGCTCACCGGGGGATCTCATCCCTCCGGGGGCCATCTCCTCGTCCTTGATGGGGGCCATCACCTTGCCAGGGCAATACTGCTTCTCAACGGCGACTATCTCCTCAAACTCGGCCTTGAGCCTCGCATAGGTGGCCATCAGAGTTCCTGGGGTAGGGACGGTGGGGCCCTTGCTGTTCTTCCAACTTTCTTTGAGGATTTCGTCCGCCAACGTCATCAACTCTTTGGCCAGTGCTTGTTTCTTGGAGTTCTTCGTCTCCATGGGTTGGCCCGCCAACATGGTCAACTCGTTGGTCGGTGCTCGCTTCCTGGAGATCGCTGTCTCCAGTGGGTTGTCCGCCGGCAACTCTTTGCCTAGTGCTCCAGGATCCATCAATGAACTGACAAACAAAAAGCAATCGAAAGGAAACCGCAGTCGCAATGAAAACGGGAAAAGAATAGGATGTGAGAATCGGTCGGTGCTTCGCAAAAAGAAGATTCTTGGAATGAAAATATAGCAGCATAACTGATTCGCCCACCTTTCCTTCGTCGGTACAGAAAAAAATGGCAGAAGTGAGTAGCCTAGAGTGAGGTTTTCTTCAAGAAAGGAAAGAAAGGGCTTGAACTAGAGTTCCAGTGAAATGATGGTTGCTTCGTCCAGTCCAACTTGGAGGCCACCTTACCACTGCTGGTAAAGGTGTGGGTTTTGTGATATGACGGATCATGACGGCCACACCGGGGTGACAGGTCAGTCTCGACTGTAGCACCTCGCTGTGATTTGGTGGATGGCACGCGGGCCCGGATGCTTTGAAATGTCCCACATGTAGATAGAGTGGCTAGTCATATAGGAGTGCTCAATATTGTGCACCGCGACCAAGGCGGAGAGGAAAACGAGAGAACTACGTAATTAATGCATGAGTTTAATTAGGGTAGTTTTGTAAAGTACGAGATACATTCCTCTAATCGCAAAATGCCTTGGTTCATGAGATTTGAGATTTGAGCCCTATAAAGCGGAAGGGAGGGAGTACTGCACGCAGTGTAGTCTAGTCATTTGTTGAAATCTCTAGAAAGGCAAATACTCCTTTCCGGTTTACACGGCTATACTACTCCCTCCGTCTAGGTGTGTAAGTCATCTTACGAAAACCAAATAGTCCCAAAACACTTAGGCGCGGTGCATTAACTTCTACTCCCTCCTTTCGGTTTATAGGGCTTATCTCAAAATTTTAGTTTTTCCATTTTATAAGGCTCAATTTGGTTGTTTTCCATCACATGTTCAGATTCCAAGGTGCATTAAATCATTGCATGCAAGTATTAAGAGAAAATTGACCAATGCATGTACTTTTTTGAGGATAACAAGAGCATTAATTAGGTGCTTTTGTAAAACTACAAAAAGTATTCCACCACTCGCCATCTACCTTGATCGGTGAGATTTTTGAATTGACCAAGGAGGGAGTACCTTGTTTCTTGTTTCTTGGCATATCAACCAATAAGAGACGAGAGGTGTGCATGCTTTTAATGACTTCCAATGGCTAGTTCATTGCATGCAATGCTATTAATTAGCCACTACTAGGAAAAAGGCTATAGATGATATGGACACTAATGGCGCACCAGACAGGTGGTGCGCCACCACTATATTCTAATGGCGCACCATGTGTTGGTGCGCCATTAGTGTCAAAATACTAATGGCGCACCATACCCACGGTGCGCCATTAGTAACAATTTTTTTTATTTTTTTTTCAAAACTACTAATAGCGCACCAGGTGGATAGTGCGCCCTTACTAGTTTTAACTAGTAATGGCGCACTATTAAGAGATGCGCCATTGCTATCTACTCCCTCCGTCCTTTAAAGAGTGTACTTCCAACTTTGTTGGAGGGTCAAACTATTTCAAAGTTCGACCGAGTTTGTGCAAAAATATATCAATGTTTGTGAAATCAAATAGATATGTGATGAAAGTATATTTCATCACGAATCTAATGCTACTAATTTGATGGCATAAATGTTGATGTATTATTATATAAATACGGTCAAATATAAAAAAATTGACTTTCCATAAAAGTTGGAAGTACACTCTTTAAAGGACGGAGGGAGTATACGTATGGCGCACCCCCTACCAGTGCGCCATTGCTATCAACCCTTATCCCCTCCCTCTAGTCACGTTCTCTTCCCTCCCCTTCCTCCTGACACATCCACCTACCTCCCTCAACTTCGATCTAGATCGGGAAGCCCCGGCCGCATCTTGCCCCGCCGCCCATGCCTCACCCCCTCTCGTCGCCGCCGCCAGCCTCCGCTGCCGCCTACTCCTCTCCTCGCCACTCGCCTCCTCCCGCACCCACCGCTTCGTTCCCCGCGCCATGGAGTCCTCCTCCTCCACCGCCGCCGCCGCTGCGGAGCACGCAGGTGAGCAACGCGACCCAATCGGGGCTTGCTAGCTTCATGGAGTGGCACTAGTGGTGCACTCGACGCCGCGCCCAGGTACTCCAAGGCGCTGCTCAAGCGGACCCGCTGCTTCGAGACGCTCGGCCGCCTCGACCTTGCCGCCCGGGATGTGGACAGGGTTCTGGCCGCCGAGCCTGGGAATCTGACGGCGCTCGACGTCGCTGACAGGGTCAGGAGGACCATGGAGGAGAAGGGGTTTGTTGTGGACGGGGAGGCCGTCATGCCTACGCCAGAGGAGGTGGTCGCCGGGGCGCCCAAGCAGCAGCAGAAGCCCAGGAAGAAGAAGGGGAGGAAGGCGGCCACCAAGGCTGCCGGTGCCGCCGTGGAGGAACAGGGGGAGGAGAAGGTGGCAGAGCCTGTCAAGGAGCCCGAGGAGCCGCCCAGGCAGGTCAAGCTCGTGTTTGGCGAGGACATCCGGTGGGCTCGGGTGCCTTATGTTGAGGATGCCAGTAGCAACCCGCTGGACAGAAATACGCAGAACGCATCGGACAATGGATGCATCAGAAGCAACAGGCAGGCTGATGGCTGCCGCGTTCGTTTGGCGGGGTGGGGATTGATGTGCAGGTGGTGCAGCGGCGGGGGAGTACGAGGAGGTGCTGGCCCGGCTCTCCTCGCTCATCACACAGAAGGTGCGCGCGGACACCGGCAACCACGGCAACCAGTGGGACCTCATGGGCCGCTACCTCCAAGTACTCCGTCCCCTCCTTCATCCTCCTCCTCAACCGTGATGTGGGTGGGGATTTGACTTCCAGTGTTCCGGCAGCTCTAGTGGTTTGAGTATGAGTGTGACCTTCTTGTAGCAGCCGTGCCAATCCAAAGTCTGCGATTTTAGGAGCCATCTCCTTGTCAAGGAGAATATTATTAGCTTTAAGGTCCCTATGGATTATCCTTGGGCTCGAGTCCTCGTGAAGATACAGTATTCCCTTGGCAATTCCAAGAATGATGTTGTACTGTTGCTCCCAGTTTAGATTATTAACCTCACTAGTATCTGTTGTCGAAAAGAATATGTTCAACTTACATTAGAAGATAACGAAAGATAAATAAGGAATCCGGTGGTGGATCCCTCTGCCCGTCTGCCGTAGCTGAGCTCCACGGTTGGTCGTTTGGTATTTTTGAAGGGGAGAATGCAGGTTTCAGTTGATAGATGATTTATTTCTGGTCTTATGATCCAATTGCAACAAGTGCAGTAGACAGTTAATTGATGATCCTCATCCTGTGTAGCTCGCACTCCATAGCAGGGAAGGGGGAAGTAAATTCAACTGAGTCCAGCACCTGAAATCGTGTATCTACCAGTCCCTGTAATGCCCAGTTCGAAATCGTACATAATGTATTTTCAAGTGGTGCCCACATGTAGTAACATTATTTTCACATCTGTGCCCTGCGTTGATTGATACCGGCAAAACCAGTCACTGGTCTCTCGAGTTGTCAGAGGACCGTTTTTCATGTTCTGCATCTTGGATTGGTAACTACATGTATAACATTTTTCACATTTTTGTCCTAAAGCAGCAGCAACCTAGTCGTCGTCGTCGTCGATGGCAGGGTTGTAACCTCACTGTCACGCTAATGGACGCAAAAAAGAAGAGTGGTAGTACTATCAATGGTTCAGTCAGCGCCTCAACAACGTCTGCACTACTTCTGATATTGTTTTTCAGTAGCTTTTTTCTGCACCTTTTTCTTTCAGTTCTTAGTGCTGCTGCCCCATGAACACATTTTTTTAATTTAACTGTACATTCGGATGAAGCCTGTGTTAAGTATACACTCCAAAATTCAGTTAACAGTAGCCTAACCAAATTTTCTGTTTCTGAATTTATAAACTCACTTTATATTCAGTTTATAAATTAACAGTAGCTTCAAAATTAAGTATCATTCGCATGGATAAACTGTTATTTTATTTTGTTGAGGATAAAGTTCAGATCATGAATAATGGCATTACAAGTGAACTTGGCACAATTACACATGTCCTGAACCTCATAGAATCTAACACTAGCAAGTCTTCATTGGCATGCAAGTACTACTTTTACATTGTCATGACAGGAACAATTAATTTGACATATATCATTGGTACTGCTAAAACATTTCGTTCATGTTTCAACAAATTTGGTGAAGACCACTTCATATGTATTTTCCATATATGAATCATCTCCTGTTGCTTTCTAAGATGTTAGTTCTTTCAGTTCTAGCCCTCCTATCTTTAATTCCTGGCTGCTGGACTACCTGCAGGAAAACGAGTTCATCTGCGGCAGCTATCGCTGTGAGCAGTCCATCCGTGACGCGCTCCGCAGCGTCTTCGCCGGGCACAACGAGATCCTCAACGTCTGGAAGTAAGTCGCCGGCCATCTGTTTCCTGATGAATTTTCTTTCTAGCTCAATGTGATCAGATCTGACTAGTACGTTCAGATTTGCTCTTGTTTTCTTTTCAAATAGTACTAGTAGTCTATATTCCAGTTGTGCGACTACTTGTAGCCACTTGAACCAATGAGAATTCTTCAAGCCTACCTATAGCCACTTGAACAGATGTCTATCTCAGATCCGCTCATCTAAAAAATCCAAGTGGAGTAGTATACTGGTAGTATAGTATAATAATATTATCAAAAGGTAAATGCCCTGATTATTTAGCTCTGTCAGATAAATACTCGTCGAAATTGGTCTCCTATCAAAATTCATTTCCATTATAATCTTACTCATACAATATTCACACCATGTAATTCTGGAAATATATGCTCATATTTAGTTCTGCATAAAAAATGACAGTATTGACATGTTATAAATAGTTTGTTTGTCTTTCTGTTTATTTTGTTACATTTTGCAGGGATAAAGTGAAGAAAAAGAAGAAAAGATTACTAGAAGATAGTTTTAGGATTTTCTTTTATTTCCTTGCAATTTTCCTTTTATTGGATACTTGTAAAGACATTGTAATATTCTTACTATAATAAAAATTATGATTCTATTTCATTTTTTGTTTTTAAATTATTCTTACGGTAAAGGTTGTTTTCTGTAAATTTGGATTTTTTTTGTTTTCCAAATACATTACTAGTGGCGCACTTAAGCCCTTATTAGTGGCGCACCTTCCTTTATTACTAGGGGCGCACCTACAAGGCTATTAGTGGCACACCTGGAGGGAATATCAGTGGAGCACCTCTGGGCATACTAATGGCGCACCTCTGGGCATACTAATGGCGCACTATAGGTGCGCCATTAGTATCTGGTATACTAATGGCGCACCAGTGGTGCGCCATTAGTAAAAAATACTAGTACCAGTAGTGCGCCATTAGAAGGCAAAACTGGTGCGCCACTAGTAGGCCTTTTCCTAGTAGTGAGCAAATAAACATTGGTGACCCCAGAAGGAAACGGTGCTAAGCGCGTGGACCTATGCATAATGAGTATCAACCAATGGACGATGGAGTTTAATTGTTAAACAATAGCAATTTTGTGTCATGCAAGAGCCTGGCTAGTATAAATGCATGCTCCAAGGCACCGCACCATGCGAGCGTTCGCAACTACCACGTTCGGATTGCGCTTGGCTCTTCGCCTCTTCGAGAAGACGAACAATGATGTTACTCCTACTTCTATAGTATCGAATCCACTGCTGCATGTCCGTCCACCTTGTGTGGGATGGATAGCGTGTAGCGAAAGCTTCTACTTACTGCTCCTGCCTTTGCGCCTATGACAGGTGGGCCCAACAGGTGGTTGGCCCTCCTGTCATGCAGCCAAAGGCAGGTGCAGTTAAGGCACCGGTACTCAGTCCGCGAGGGAGAGGGCGTTGTAGTAATCAAATTTCTCGGTCTTGTACGAGTTGACGCGACACATCAAAGCACTGCACTCGATATAAGTCTTTTTACACAATTCAAATGGACTACTTCATATGTAGACATATTCTGCTTCGTATGTAGTCACTTGTTGCAATCTCTAAAAAGACTTATATTTGGAAACGGAGAGAGTACAACGCATGCATGCATGTCGTGACTTTCCTTTTGTTACTTGCATGTGTTGATTTGATGCACCTTGCCAAATTTTGACTATAAATTTAACTAACCAAATTTTCATGCATGTCACAAAAAATTACGGGGCTGTTTTGATTGTGACTATGTTTGTCTTATGTTGCCACATTATTTTTCCCACACTTGCCACACTTGCCTAACCTGAGTTGCTCAAATTGTTAGACACACTTTGGCTTGCCTAAGGGAATCTTGCCACAATTTTTGTGTCTATGACACATTATTTTTGTGTCTATGACATGTAGAGTATAAAATATAAATAATAATGCATGTTGGGGTAACCAACGTTTCCGCTAATTTTAGCCGTGGGCTTGTTCACAATTTTTACGAGGGGGTGGTTGTTCATTTAATGGAGGGACTTGTAGTACCAGACTTGAACAATACAAAGTGCGACCTGGCACACCGTAACACCACTTGGAACAAGCGGGTAGCTATCTCAAAAAACAATCAACAACTAAAAAAACCGCGACCTGGCATGTAGTAGTACACAATTTTAAACCATTGTTTTGATGGAGTGAAAAAGGAAAACTACCCCACTACGTATATATAGGCCGGAGCCTCCGCGCTTGCTTGCTAGGGTTGCTCTATTCACACACTCTCATCATCTCCAGATCTAAACAAGATAGGGGTACTAACACTGTCTTTCTCCCTTCAAAAAACAATGTCTTTCTATCCTCACCGCTGGTTACAGATCCGAACGTATCCCCTTTTGCTGGTGAAGGGGAGGAGGGGCAGCGTTTAGGCCGTCGTCGACAGCGAGGGAGGAGACCCACTGCCGGCCGCACCGTTATCTCTGGCCGAGCGCCGGCGCGGGAGGTCCTCTGATACCTCCGTCATTGCCTATGGGCGGATCCGGCCTCCCGCCGCCCACCTATCCACATCCCGACGACCTTCGAGTATATCTTTGTTCGAAACCGCCTTAGCTCTACTTCCCTAGCTCGCTACGTCGCTGCATGTGCATCATTTTCTACCTCTCAGCCCCTCTCGATCGGATGGTCCAACGTCACCTATTTGTTTTGTTCTATTGTTAGAGTAAAGCTACTTCATGGAGTCGAATCTTGTACTCCCTTCGTCCGAAAATACTTTTCATTGAAATGGATGTATCTAGATGTATTTTAGTTCTAGACACATCCATTTTGATGACAAGTAATTCCGGACGGAGGGAGTACTTGGTTCAAACAAGAAATAAAGTGGGGGTGGGGGAATTTAGTATGTACATCGGACTTGATACAAATAGGAAGGAAAAGGGGTGAAAGTAGTACAGACTGGTCATCCAACCGGTCTCTTTGTCGAAAAGGGAAATATAGGGGTAACGTTGTACACAGTGGTATGACCAGGACTAGATTTTCTATCCACACATAGGAGTAGGTGGCTCGAGTGAACAAAAATGGGTCCAACCTAGATATGTTTCTTGGATGTTTGTTTCTCGGGGCAACAAACTATGAATCACCACTTTATGCCCCTCTTTACGTACATGGTGCTGGACTACTAGTGCACCCACTGTCCCATGCCCTTATACCAAATATTTAGCTGTTCTTAATCTAATGTCCCTGGTAAAAATGAAGCGATGCCACTATTATAAGCCATGACAAGTTTGGCCAAATGTTTTTGCCTGTAATTGTTTGAGAGTCTGGCTGTTTCCTCTGTACCTTTTTGTGCAAACAGAGATATCCAATTCACCTGGTTGCTGTTGTAACCTTTTGGTGCACTGCACAAAACTCTTCTTAAAAGAAGTGACTTTTGTGCTGTTTAACTGGAATGTCAGAATGGAATAGTTGGTTCATTTTAGTGGAACTTCACAAAGGGAGATATGTGTTCCAATCCTCATCATCCAATATGGCCCCATAACCTTCCTTTAGGTAAGAATGATATTTAATGCATGTGTTCATCTCTATTTTCCGACTGCCATGAGAAAATAATGCTATTTTATACTAGTACACTTGTACTCCCTCACTGACAAAACCAATTCTGAATTAGAAGGCCAATCACATACTTGGTTTCACCAACTTGTGAGGAGAAAGAGAAACAGAGCATGAAGAGGAAGAAGAAGAATAAACAGTGCCAAGGCGATCTTGCTGAAGCCAAAGGCCTCAGTCGAGGCCATTCAAGGGCTCCGGCAACGACTACCTTATGTTGGAAATATGCCCTAGAGGCAATAATAAAAGTATTATTATTATATTTCCTTGTTCATGATAATTGTCTTTTATTCATGCTATAACTGTATTATCCGGAAATTGTAATACACGTGTGAATACATAGACCACAATATGTCCCTAGTGAGCCTCTAGTTGACTAGCTCGTTGTGATCAACAGATAGTCATGGTTTCTTGGCTATGGACATTGGATGTCATTGATAACGGGATCACATCATTAGGAGAATGATGTGATGGACAAGACCCAATCCTAAGACTAGCACAAAAGATCGTGTAGTTCATTTGCTAGAGCTTTGCCAATGTCAAGTATCTCTTCCTTCGACCATGAGAGCGTGTAACTCCTGGATACCGTAGGAGTGCTTTGGGTGTATCAAACGTCACAACGTAACTGGGTGACTATAAAGGTGCACTACAGGTATCTCCGAAAGTATCTATTGTTTTATGCGGATCGAGACTGGGATTTATCACTCCGTGTAAACGGAGAGGTATCTCTGGGCCCACTCGGTAGGACATCATCATATGCGCAATGTGACCAAGGAGTTGATCACGGGATGATGTGTTACGGAACGAGTAAAGTGACTTGCCGGTAACGAGATTGAACAAGGTATTGGATACCGACGATCGAATCTCGGGCAAGTAACATA
>NW_025225730.1:18102-26888 GCF_018294505.1 Triticum aestivum | reverse complement strand
AAAAAAAATGCATCTTGATGTTCCGTGCAATGCACGGGCATCTTGCTAGTGATAAGTAGATTTCTATGTTTAAACCAATGCAAAAAAAATTATTCGATAAACATGTAGGCATCTCATTTGTACCAAACCCAACCAAGTGAATCTGGACGATCATATTAGGTAATAGAATCATACGTAAAAGTACAATCAACATCTTTTTTGTTTCTTCGATGATTCCATTACTGAACCCAACTTGCAAGCCACATTTTATATGCCCTAGAAGTTTCTATGAATATTACTGCCTAATATACAATGGAAACCACTATTAAATTATTTGTGAGTGTGTGTATAATTTAGAAATGTCTACCATAATGTTCAATAATATTGAAAGATATATGAACACACGCATATGCATGCAAATGTGCATACACTACATCGTTTATGCAATATTAAAAAGAATCTAAAAGATTGTTTTAACAATAAAGAAAAAAAACTGGCACATAATAATTTTTTTATTTTGTAGAATTAAAATTTATCAAACGTATATACATTACAACTGCATACCAATGAACAATACCACTATTATTTGAAAACATTTTATGTGGCTAAGAGATAGAAAAATATATTCATTATACAACTATAATATGTTAAACTTAGTTCAAAATAAGTATAAAAGTTTAGTATAAAAGCAATTATTTTACATCATCTCGGGCCCAAAAATGCTTTGGACCGGCTATGCATGTACTATGCTTGACATGCTCCTGGGCCTTGTAGAGCAGGTGGTGGATGATGGTTTGGTTCTCTCTTCTCTCGGGATCTGGAGGAGGAAGGAGGGAGGTGGGAGAAGCAAGTGGTGGCGTGTGCGTCCCTCACCGGGCTCGTTTTATAGACGGGGCGGGGGCCGGAAGCTTCGTGATGAAGCCCCTTACGTTTTCGTGCGTAGTGAGACCCCGCACTGACCAGCTCAACGAGTCACCGCGTGAGCACCTCCCTTCAGTGGAGAGCCTAGCCTTGTGGGAGAAGAAAAGGATAGCCTGTTGCCAGGGGCTATCCAGGCCGTGGGTTGCAGATTGGGACGAGCCCAGCCGTCCGTGCCCTGCCACCGGCGGACGTACCGGGGTGGGTCCCCCGTCTAGCCCTTGGACGGATGGCAGAATGCATGGGTTCTTTCTGATTTTGAAATTACACAGGGCGAGTAGGAGGTGCTAACGCTTCTCCCATCGGGTATTAAATGCTAGCCCACATTTAATGCACCGTATCTTTGCTCCTGTAGTATAACTACTGCACAATTTTATCAATGCGCTTGTGATTACAACGTGAGTTAGTAATAAAAAATTCTCGACATCCACTGATCCACGTACTGCTTTCGAGAGACTTTTTGGTGTAGGGACTAGAAAAAGTCCCTCTTAGAGACTTTAACCAAACAGGAGGGACTACCGGTGACTAAAAATTGCTTTTTGGGACTAAATGAAGAATACTCTCAAGGAGAGTCTTTTTTGCGACTTTTGGGGACTTTTCCAACAATGCCCCTCCATGCACCCATTGGTTCGCCGCCCCATGGTGTTGTTTGGTTGTTATTTTTCTATATACTAGGAGTAACATGGTCATTTAATAACCTCTAGGGAGGGACTAGAGACTTTTTAGTCCCTGGAAACAAACAGGGAGGAACTTTTTAGTTGGGACTAGAAAAAGCCCTAGACTTATGAACCAAACAGGGCCTTAGTACCTTGTTTGGCTAGTCCCGTGCATAGGCGGCGGCAACATATCTAGTGATACCGCAGCTCAGGTGATACGATGCCCTCGGTTTCATTGCCCAAACACACAAACTTAAATCTGGTGTTTCACTCAAGTCTTACTATTGTGCAATCTCCATATAAAATTATGCCATCTCCATATATTTGCTTTTATACTGCTAAAGTTCAACAAAATAAATCTAGTATTTTTTGGTTAGTTTGTCCGTGAATACTAATAGACTGGCCTGGTATGTTTAGCCCATAAATTTTCATATAATTTCTTTTTTTTGCGGGAATTTTTTTCATATAATTTCAGATATGATTATCCATAACGAGCGGTATTATAAGTGAACATTTTTTTGCAGTTGGTCTTCACATATTCCATGTCATTCTAGATTGTACAAAATCAGTGGGATAACTAACTTAGTTATATGCTATATTTGCTTTCACAGAAGCTAACTGAATGTTTTGTAGAGAACATACGCATTTCCAGCTATCTTGAAGAGGAACTTAATCTAATTGAGTGAATGTTGTGGTTAATTAAAATGTACACTTTGTCAGATTTTTTTGAAATGTACTACTACAACTTTATTTTTCTAATTAACATTTACAGTTTTACAATGTGTATATGTTTATTGTCAGTAGAAGCGTGTTTGTACTTTTGTCTTGTGATAACAAGGTTTCATGCATCATTTCACGCATGTTGGTGCTAAATAATAACAGTGGGCAAAACTGAAGGAATCCAGAATTCCCTATCTTCTCATTAATTCAAGCCTTGCACTCAATTAAGTACAAAATCCAGAGTGTTTTTGGTATATTCTGCAGTGGAGGAGCTGGCCATCACCCTTGAATTCATCATGTCCCTTTGAACATGATCTAACGGTCCAGGATTCACTGGAGCATTGTATCACCTGAGATGCCGTATCACTAGATATGTCCTTCATAGGCGGCACGGAGCGAGCCAAGTTCCAGGGTCGGACCCGGCCTGTCGAGCGTGCATCGTGACGGTGCGCCGCCTACTGCATCCTTTGCTTTCTTTCCTGCATCGGATCCTTTTTTGCTCTACGTGTGCCGGTGAGATAGGAGCGTATTGGCACACGTAAGCCACTGCACCCCACTTTTTTCAGATGGTTTCTGTTTGGGCATCTCTAACTCAAATCATCCCAACCTCTCTAAATGTCCGGATAAGACCGTCTGAATACTTCTAGTCAATCACGTGTATGATAATTTCGACCACATCAAACCGGATGTTTGAAATCCTACAAGCCGGCCCCAAATCCAGGGAGCTTAGGGGGATCCTGGGGCGTCCGCCACGTCGAACACAGACACCCATGAACCAAACCCAAAAACCTCCTCCAATGAATTGCGCATTCACGCGCATGTGACCGACATTTGCCTACCCGCATTCCCATCGTCCATGACCAACCCTAGTTTGCACCTTTGTTTGTCTCCGCATTTGCGCCGCCTGGCTCCATGACTTTGTGGTTAAAGCAGCTATCGCCGGGGCACCTTGCTGAATTGTGGCGGAGGCCCGTGCCTAGGGAGTGGCGACGCCCGATGCCAGACCCGCATTGAGGCCAACCTCCGAGCTTGGAGGAGGAGGGTTACCCGATGGCCATGGCGGAGGCCACGGATGGGCCGCAGCCCACATCGGCTAATGAAGAGGTTATTTATTTAATTGCTTTGATTTTCTCATCATTATTATTTTTGTTATTACTACCTTTTTCAATTTGTGTACTTTATTATTTCGGAGCAGGCGTGCATTTCTACTTAGTCCAGAAAGAAAGTTGGCCGCAACAATCCCTTGTAAGTTTGAAGTAGTATTGTGTGCCTCCACTTCCTCCACAATGCGCAAAAATAATGGTTTTGATCACTCTTCTCCCTATGATTGAGTCCTTGAAGCTGAGAATATGCTCCACCTGCCGGTCTAGTTCCTCTTGCATGCACCTGAGCATGATCATGTCCACTTCTTCGTCCGAATCTAACGAATCGAAGAACTCATCTTGAATGATTTGATCAAGCTCCGTTGGTCCATACTCCTCATCTTTCGAAGCATCAGAATTCATCGTTTTTCCTATTAAAAAATCCCAAAAAATCAGGTCGGACAATGTGTCAAACACATAGAGCGCATTCAAGGGGGAGGCCGAGAGTTTTCGGGCGTACCGTGGTGGCGTCTGGGCCAGCGACGACGTCCCCAGCGGCGAGGGCGGGAGAGAGGAGTGTTGCGCCGGTGCTGGCGGCATAGAGGCTCGGAACGGCTGCGGACCGCCCGCGGTGGCGGATCTGCGAGACGGACGACACGGAAGAGGAAGAAGAGAGGAGAGAGCAAACGGTCTGATAGGGCAAGAGGATGAATTTGGTGCAATTTAAGGTGGGGTGGGCTGGGTAATAAAGGAGTCCGTCTGGGTTATTTTTTTATGACCGATTAGTGACCGACCCGTCCGTCCAAATGTTTGAGGCGTGTTTGGAGCGTCGGGTTGTAGATGGTGTGAGAAGAAGAAAATGGAAAAGGCGATCTTTTCAGGCATGTCACATACGGGGGATACTTAGTTCTATACGCCGTCTGCTACTCTGCTTCCTCCGTTAGGGAGCTGTTACCGTACCTGACGGACATACTACCACCAGGTCGGTGGGCGCGATGTGAGTACTATTCCAAGAAGAGAAGGCTTAATTAATTAATTATAGAAATACTCGCCGAAGTACTACTAGTGGAGTAGTACTACCCAATAAAAGTACAAGATATGCATGCAGTTAATGAATGCTCCGGACCCACGGCCAGCTGCCCTCCGTTGCTAGCGTGATCTTCTGTGCTACTCGTACTAAGAGCATCTCCAACAGCCGCGCTAGGGGCCTGTTTGGTTTCAATAAATCACCTGACTTATAAGTCAGGTGACTTAAAACCAGTGACTTATAAGTCACGTCTGTTTAGTTGTCACCTGACTTATAAGTCACCTGACACATCTTCCCACACCAATCCACATCATGCATGTGTGGGACCCACGCAAAAGGGGTGATTTATAACTTTTAAGTTGGGGTGGAGCAACTTGTGACTTATAAGTTGGGGTGACTTATAAGTCGGGTCTGTTTGGCAAAATAAGTCACTTTTTTCACTTTTCGACTTATAAGTTGGTGACTTATTTGGAACCAAACAGGCCCTAAACTATTGCCGCGCCGCTATTAGGCCGTTTTAGCGCGCGCGCAACGCGGCGGCTGGCTCCAGCGGGCGCGCAAAAATCGTGCGCGCGCTATAACGAGTTGGGCGCGCGGTCGGATACGCTATCCCGCCCGGTGTATTTGGGGTGCCCGCTTCCGCGCGCGGCACACTCGAGCGCTCGCGCCGCCCTCTCTCCTCTCCGCCTCCTACGACCCGCGCACGACGGCACCGGCGAACTTCGCCATGGACGCACGCGTCGGCACCCCGCTCACCCCATTGTACAGCCGCGACCCCTTCCCTGCTGCCGCCGCCGCCGCCACCGCCGGAAACCCTAGCGCGGGGAGCATTGGCGTCGCCACCGCCAGAGCTCCGCCGAGCGTCGGCCTCGCGCGCAGCCTCTTCTTGCCGCCGTGGATGACCACGTCGACGGGGGGCGTCGCGCCGGCGCCGTCCCGTGCCGCCGCCGCACCCTCGAAGCTCCCCAATGCGGCGCAGCCGAAGAAGGGCAAGACATCCGTGAAGAAGAACAAGGCGGCGGACGACTCCGGCAGCTCGAAGGCGAGGGGAAAGAAGCTTGCAGGGCGTTTGACGGGCGCGGCGGCTACCGAAGCGCCGGCGAGCTCATTCGTTGAGCCGGCCACCGACGCGCACCATGTGTTTGACGAAATGCCCCCAAGGTAAAGAAAAACCATCTTTTATTTTTTTTGTTATTTTTTCAATGCATCATCATATAGATAGCTTATTTGCATTGTTAAAAAAACTTTGTAGTCTCGACGATGATGCATACATGTCAACTATGGGTGTTGGGTCCAACAATTCGCATTGGTCTCAAACCAACGACATCAATTTTGAAGACCATGAGTTTGAGGTGGAGGAGGAGGGTGAGGGCATTGTCGTGTTGGAAATATGCCCTAGAGGCAATAATAAAAGGATTATTATTATATTTCCTTGTTCATGATAATTGTCTTTTATTCATGCTATAACTGTATTATCCGGAAATCGTAATACACGTGTGAATACATAGACCATAACATGTCCCTAGTGAGCCTCTAGTTGACTAGCTCATTGGTCAACAGATAGTCATGGTTTCCTAACTATGGACATTAGATGTCATTGACAACGGGATCACATCATTAGGAGAATGATGTGATGGACAAGACCCAGTCCTAAGCATAGCACAAGATCATGTAGTTCGTTTTGCTAGAGCTTTTCCAATGTCAAGTATCTCTTCCTTAGACCATGAGATCGTGTAACTCCCGGATACCGTAGGAGTGCTTTGGGTGTACCAAACGTCACAACGTAACTGGGTGACTATAAAGGTGCACTACAGGTATCTCCGAAAGTGTCTGTTGGGTTGACACGGATCGAGACTGGGATTTGTCACTCCGTATGATGGATAGGTATCTCTGGGCCCACTCGGTAATGCATCATCATAATGAGCTCAAAGTGACCAAGTGTTTGGTCACGGGATCATGCATTACGGTACGAGTAAAGTGACTTGCCGGTAACGAGACTGAACGAGGTATTGGGATACCGACGATCGAGTCTCGGGCAAGTAACGTACCGATTGACAAAGGGAATTGTATACGGGGTTGTTCGAATCCTCGACATCGTGGTTCATCTGATGAGATCATCGAGGAGCATGTGGGAACCAACATGGGTATCCAGATCCCGCTGTTGGTTATTGCCCGAGAGCCGTCTCGGTCATGTCTACGTGTCTCCCGAACCCGTAGGGTCTACACACTTAAGGTTCGGTAATGCTAGGGTTGTATGAATGTGAGTATGCAGCATACCGAATGTTGTTCGGAGTCCCGGATGAGATCCCGGACGTCACGAGGAGTTCCGGAATGGTCCGGAGGTAAAGAAAACTATATAGGAAGTGGTATTTCGGCCATCGGGAAAGTTTCGGGGTCACCCGGTATTGTACCGGGACCACCGGAAGGGTCCCGGGGGTCCACCGGGTGGGGCCACCCATCCCGGAGGGCCCCAAGGGCCGAAGTGGGGAGGGGAACCAGCCCTTAGTGGGCTGGTGCGCCCCCCTAGGCCCACCCCCTGCGCCTAGGGTTGAAACCCTAGGGTGGGGGGGGGGCGCCCACTTGCCTTGGGGGTTACTCCAACCCCTAGGCCGCCGCCCCCTTGGGAGATTGGATCTCCCAGGGCCGGCGCCCCCCCTGGGGGACTATATAAAGGGAGGGGGGAGGGGGCAGCCGCACCCTGCTACACCTCTTCCACCTCCGTCACGCGCTTGGCGAAGCCCTGCCGGAGTGCTGCTGCTTCACCACCACCACGCCGTTGTGCTGCTGCTGGAGCCATCATCATCAACCTCTCCTTCCCCCTTACTGGATCAAGAAGGAGGAGACGTCATCCACTCCGTACATGTATTGAACGTGGAGGTGCCGCCCGTTCGGCGCTAGGATCTCCGGTGATAGGATCACGACGAGAACGACTACTTCAACCCCGTTCTTTTGAACGCTTCCGCTCACGATCTACAAAGTGGTATGTAGATGCATCCCCCTTGACTCATTGCTTAGATGAACTCATCGATGGATCTTGGTGAAACCGTAGGAAAATTTTTAATTTTCTGCAACGTTCCCCAACAGTGGCATCATGAGCTAGGTCTATGCGTAGTTCTCTATTGCATGAGTAGAACACAATTTTGTTCTGGGCGTAGATCTTGTCAACTTGCTTGCCGCTACTAGTCTTATCTTGCTTCAGCGGTATTGTGGGATGAAGCGGCCCGGACCAACCTTACACGTACGCTTACGTGAGACCGGTTCCACAGACTAACATGCACTAGTTGCATAAGGTGGCTGGCGGGTGTCTGTCTCTCCCACTTTAGTTGAAGCGGATTCGATGAAAAGGGTCCTTATGAAGGGTAAATAGAAGTTGACAAGATCACGTTGTGGTTATTCATAGGTAAGAAAATGTTCTGGCTAGAACCCAATTGCAGCCACGTAAAAGATGCAACAACAATTAGAGGACGTCTAACTTGTTTTTGCAGCAATTGTCATGTGATGTGATATGGCCAGAAGTTGTGATGAATGATGAATGATATATTGTGATGTATGAGATCATGTTCTTGTAATAGGAATCACGACTTGCATGTCGATGAGTATGACAACCGGCAGGAGCCATAGGAGTTGTCTTTATTTTTTGTATGACCTGCGTGTCATTGAAGAACGCCATGTAAATTACTTTACTTTGTTGCTAAACGCGTTAGCCATAGAAGTAGAAGTAGTCGTTGGCGTGACAACTTCATGAAGACACGATGATGGAGATCATGGTGTCATGCCGGTGACGAAGATGATCATGGAGCCCCGAAGATGGAGATCGAAGGAGCTATATGATATTGGCCATATCATGTCACTATTATATAATTGCATGTGATGTTTATTATGTTTATGTATCTTGTTTACTTAGAACGACGGTAGTAAATAAGATGATCCCTTACAAAAATTTCAAGAAGTGTTCTCCCCTAACTGTGCACCGTTGCTAAAGTTCATCGTTTCGAAGCACCACGTGATGATCGGGTGTGATAGATCCTTACATTCACATACAACGGGTGTAAGACAGTTTTACACATGCAAAACACTTAGGGTTAACTTGACGAGCCTAGCATGTACAGACATGGCCTCGGAACACGGAGACCGAAAGGTCGAACACGAGTCGTATGGAAGATACGATCAACATGAGAATGTTCACCGACGATGACTAGTCCGTCTCACGTGATGATCGGACACGGCCTAGTCGATCGGATCGTGTAACACTTAGATGACTAGAGGGATGTCTAATCTGAGTGGGAGTTCATTATATTAATTTGATTAGATGAACTTAATTATCATGAACTTAGTCTAAAACCTTTGCAAAATATGTCTTGTAGATCAAATGGCCAACGCTCATGTCAACATGAACTTCAACGC
>NW_025225730.1:12141-18032 GCF_018294505.1 Triticum aestivum | reverse complement strand
TTCCTAGAGAAAACCAAGCTAAAAGATGATGACAGCAACTATACAGACTGGGTCGGGAACCTGAGGATCATCCTCATAGCTGCCAAGAAACAATATGTCCTAGAAGGACCGCTAGGTGACGCTCCCGTCCCAGAGAACCAAGACATTATGAATGCTTAGCAGTCTCGTACTGATGATTACTCCCTCGTTCAGTGCGGCATACTTTACAGCTTAGAACCGGGGCTCCAAAAGCGTTTTGAGCAACACAGAGCATATGAGATGTTCGAGGAGCTGAAACTAGTTTTCCAAGCTCATGCCCGGGTCGAGAGATATGAAGTCTCTGACAAGTTCTATAGTTGTAAGATGGAGGAAAATAGTTCTGTCAGTGAGCACATACTCAAAATGTCTGGGTTGCACAACCGCCTGTCCCAGCTGGACATTAACCTCCCGACTGAGGCGGTCATTGACAGAATCCTTCAGTCGCTCCCACCAAGCTACAAGAGCTTTGTGATGAACTACAATATGCAAGGGATGGTGAAGACCATTCCCGAAGTATTCTCGATGCTGAAATCAGCAGAGGTTGAAATCAAGAAAGAACATCAAGTGTTGATGGTCAATAAGACCACTAAGTTCAAGAAGGGCAAGGGTAAGAAGAACTTCAAGAAGGACGGCAAAGATGTTGCCGCGCCCGGTAAGCCAGTTGCCGGGAAGAAGTCAAAGAATGGACCCAAGCCTGAGACTGAGTGCTTTTATTGCAAGGGGAAGGGTCACTGGAAGCGGAACTACTCCAAATACTTAGCGGATAAGAAGGCCGGCAACACCAAAGATATATTTGATATACATGTAATTGATGTGTACCTTACCAGTACTCGTAGTAACTCCTGGGTATTTGATACCGGTGCCGTTGCTCATATTTGTAACTCACAGCAGGAGCTGCGGAATAAGCGGAGACTGGCGAAGGACGAGGTGACGATGCGCGTCGGGAATGGTTCCAGAGTCGATGTGATCGTCGTCGGCACGCTACCTCTACATTTACCTACGGGATTAGTTTTGATCCTTAATAATCGTTATTTGGTGCCAAGTTTGAGCATGAACATTGTATCTGGATCTCGTTTGATACGAGATGGCTACTCATTTAAATCCGAGAATAATGGTTGTTCTATTTATATGAGAGATGTGTTTTATGGTCATGCCCCGATGGTCAATGGTTTATTCTTAATGAATCTCGAACGTAATGTTACACATATTCATAGCGTGAATACCAAAAGATGTAAAGTTGATAACGATAGTCCCACATACTTGTGGCACTGCCGCCTTGGTCACATTGGTGTCAAGCGCATGAAGAAGCTCCATGCTGATGGACTTTAGAGTCTCTCGATTATGAATCATTTGACATATGCGAACCATGCCTCATGGGCAAGATGAGCAAGACTCCGTTCTCCGGAACAATGGAGCGAGCAACCAACTTGTTGGAAATCATACATACCGATGTGTGCGGTCCAATGAGTGTTGAGGCTCGTGGAGGATATTGTTATGTTCTCACTCTCACAGATGACTTGAGTAGATATGGGTATGTCTACTTAATGAAACACAAGTCTGAGACCTTTGAAAAGTTCAAGGAATTTCAGAATGAAGTAGAGAATCAACGTGACCGAAAGATAAAATTCTTACGATCGGATCGTGGAGGAGAATATTTAAGTCACGAATTTGGTACACACTTAAGAAAATGTGGAATCGTTTCACAACTCACGCCGCCTGGAACACCTCAGCGTAACGGTGTGTCCGAACGTCGTAATCGCACTCTATTGGATATGGTGCGATCTATGATGTCTCTTACCGATTTACCGCTATCATTTTGGGGATACGCTCTAGAGACAGCTACATTCACTTTAAATAGGGCACCGTCTAAATCCGTTGAGACGACACCGTATGAATTATGGTTTGGGAAGAAACCTAAGCTGTCGTTTCTAAAAGTTTGGGGATGCGATGCTTATGTCAAGAAACTTCAACCTGAAAAGCTCGAACCCAAGTCGGAAAAATGCGTCTTCATTGGATACCCTAAAGAAACCATTGGGTATACCTTCTACTTAAGATCCGAGGGCAAGATCTTTGTTGCCAAGAACGAATCCTTTCTGGAAAAGGAGTTTCTCTCGAAAGAACTAAGTGGGAGGAAAGTAGAACTCGATGAAGTACTACCTCTCGAACGGGAAAGCAGTGCAGCTCAGGAAAATGTTCCTGTGATGCCTACACCAACTTAAGAGGAAAATAATGATGATGATCAAGGTACTTCGGATCAAGTTGCTACTGAACTTCGTAGGTCCACAAGGACACGTTCCGCACCAGAGTGGTACGGCAACCCTGTCCTGGAAATCATGTTGTTAGACAACAGTGAACCTTCGAACTATGAAGAAGCAATGGCGGGCCCAGATTCCAACAAATGGCTTGAAGCCATGAAATCCAAGATAGAATCCATGTATGAAAACAAAGTATGGACTTTGACAGACTTGCCCGATGAACAGCGAGCGATAGAAAACAAATGGATCTTTAAGAAGAAGACGGACGCAGATGGTAATATTACCATCTATAAAGCTCGACTTGTCGCTAAGGGTTATTGGCAAGTTCAAGGGATTGACTACGATGAGACTTTCTCTCCTGTAGCGAAGCTTAAGTCCGTCCGAATCATGTTAGCAATTGCCGCATACTATGATTATGAGATATGGCAGATGGACGTCAAAACGGCATTCCTTAACGGGCATCTTAAGGAAGAACTGTATATGATGCAGCCAGAGGGTTTTGTCGATCCTAAGAATGCTAACAAAGTATGCAAGCTCCAGCGATCCATTTATGGGCTGGTGCAAGCATCTCGGAGTTGGAACATTCGCTTTGATGAAATGATCAAAGCGTTTGGGTTTATGCAGACTTATGGAGAAGCCTGCATTTACAAGAAAGTGAGTGGGAGCTCTGTAGCATTTCTCATATTATATGTAGATGACATACTTTTGATGGGAAATGATATAGAATTCTTGGACAGCATTAAGGCCTACTTGAATAAGTGTTTTTCAATGAAGGACCTTGGAGAAGCTGCTTATATATTAGGCATCAAGGTCTATATAGATAGATCGAGACGCCTCATAGGTCTTTCACAAAGCACATACCTTGATAAGATTTTGAAGAAGTTCAAAATGGATCAGTCCAAGAAGGGGTTCTTGCCTGTATTGCAAGGTGTGAGATTGAGCTCGGCTCAATGCCCGACCACGGCAAAAGATAAAGAAGAGATGAGCGTCATCCCCTATGCCTCAGCCATAGGATCTATTATGTATGCCATGCTGTGTACCAGACCTGATGTAAACCTTGCCGTAAGTTTGGTAGGTAGGTACCAAAGTAATCCCGGCAAGGAACACTGGACAGCGGTCAAGAATATCCTAAAGTACCTGAAAAGGACGAAGGACATGTTTCTCGTTTATGGAGGTGACGAAGAGCTCGTCGTAACGGGTTACGTCGACGCTAGCTTCGACACAGATCTGGATGACTCTAAGTCACGAACCGGATACGTGTATATGTTGAATGGTGGAGCAGTAAGCTGGTGCAGCTGCAAGCAGAGCGTCGTGGCGGGATCTACATGTGAAGCGGAGTACATGGCAGCCTCGGAGGCAGCGCATGAAGCAATATGGGTGAAGGAGTTCATCACCGACCTAGGAGTCATACCCAATGCGTCGGGGCCGATCAAACTCTTCTGTGACAACACTGGAGCTATTGCCCTTGCCAAGGAGCCCAGGTTTCACAAGAAGACCAGGCACATCAAGCGTCGTTTCAACTCCATCCGTGAAAATGTTCAAGATGGAGACATAGATATTTGCAAAGTACATACGGATCTGAATGTCGCAGATCCGTTGACTAAACCTCTCTCGCGAGCAAAACATGATCAACACCAGAACTCTATGGGTGTTCGATTCATCACAATGTAACTAGATTATTGACTCTAGTGCAAGTGGGAGACTGTTGGAAATATGCCCTAGAGGCAATAATAAAAGGATTATTATTATATTTCCTGGTTCATGATAATTGTCTTTTATTCATGCTATAATTGTATTATCCGGAAATCGTAATACACATGTGAATACATAGACCATAACATGTCCCTAGTGAGCCTCTAGTTGACTAGCCCATTGGTCAACAGATAGTCATGGTTTCCATGGACATTAGATGTCATTGACAACGGGATCACATCATTAGGAGAATGATGTGATGGACAAGACCCAATCCTAAGAATAGCACAAGATCGTGTAGTTCGTTTTGCTAGAGCTTTTCCAATGTCAAGTATCTCTTCCTTAGACCATGAGATCGTGTAACTCCCGGATACCGTAGGAGTGCTTTGGGTGTACCAAACGTCACAACGTAACTGGGTGACTATAAAGGTGCACTACAGGTATCTCCGAAAGTGTCTGTTGGATTGACACGGATCGAGACTGGGATTTGTCACTCTGTATGACGGAGAGGTATCTCTGGGACCACTCGGTAATGCATCATCATAATGAGCTCAAAGTGACCAAGTGTTTGGTCACGGGATCATGCATTACGGTACGAGTAAAGTGACTTGCCGGTAACGGGACTGAATGAGGTATTGGGATACCGACGATCGAGTCTCGGGCAAGTAACGTACCGATTGACAAAGGGAATTGTATACGGGGTTGTTTGAATCCTCGACATCGTGGTTCATCCGATGACATCATCGAGGAGCATGTGGGAACCAACATGGGTATCCAGATCCCGCTGTTGGTTATTGCCTGAGAGCCGTCTCGGTCATGTCTACGTGTCTCCCGAACCCGTAGGGTCTACACACTTAAGGTTCGGTAACGCTTGGGTTGTATGAATGTGAGTATGCAGCATACCGAATGTTGTTCGGAGTCCCGGATGAGATCTCGGATGTCACGAGGAGTTCTGCAATGGTCCGGAGGTAAAGAAAACTATATAGGAAGTGGTATTTCGGCCATCGGGAAAGTTTCGGGGTCACCCGATATTGTACCGGGACCACCGGAAGGGTCCCGGGGGTCCACCGGGTGGGGCCACCCATCCCGGAGGGCCCCAAGGGCCAAAGTGGGGAGGGGAACCAGCCCTTAATGGGCTGGTGCGCCCCCCTAGGCCCACCCCCTGCGCCTAGGGTTGAAACCCTAGGGTGGGGCGGGCGCCCACTTGCCTTGGGGATTACTCCACCCCCTAGGCCGCCGCCCCCTTGGGAGATTGGATCTCCCAGGGCCGGCGCCCCCCTGGGGGCCTATATAAAGGGAGGGGGAGGGGGGCAGCCGCACCCTGAAGTCCTGGCGCCCCCTCCCCCTGCTACACCTCTTCCTCCTCCGTCACGCGCTTGGCGAAGCCCTGCCGGAGTGCTGCTGCTCCACCACCACCACCACATCGTTGTGCTGCTGCTGGAGCCATCATCATCAACCTCTCCTTCCCCCTTGCTGGATCAAGAAGGATGAGACGTCATCCGCTCCGTACGTGTGTTGAACGCAGAGGTGTCGTCCGTTCGGCGCTAGGATCTCCGGTGATAGGATCATGACGAGAACGACTACTTCAACCCCGTTCTTTTGAACACTTCCTCTCGCGATCTACAAAGTGGTATGTAGATGCATCTCCCTTGACTCGTTTCTTAGATGAACTCATAGATGGATCTTGGTGAAACCGTAGGAAATTTTTTAATTTTCTGCAATGTTCCCCAACATGTCGACGCGCCGAAAGGAAGAGTGGGCAATTACACCACCAACGATGACAAGTTACTATGCAATACTTGGTTGCAAGTGTCGAGGGATCCATCCGTTGGAGGTGATAAAAGTAGAGATGCTTAATGGGGGCGAATGAAAGAACACTTTGATGCTCACAACGTGAGTGGAATTGACCGCTCCGAGAGATCACTT
>NW_025225730.1:6361-11733 GCF_018294505.1 Triticum aestivum | reverse complement strand
GGTCCCGATGGTCGACAATCAACTCGGATTGTCAAAAGTGGGCGGCCGCGCAAAAGGCAGTTGACAAGATTAACCCAAGTGGCACAAATGAGGATGATAGAGTAAGTGGCATCTCATACATGTTCATCATACTTGTTTTTGGTGTCCGAAGTGCTAATTTGTTTTGTTTTTCTTGTAGTACAACATTGCACAAAACTTGTTCAAAGAAGAGACGAGGACAACCAAGAAGGGGACGATCAAGAAAGGAAGGATCTTTACCTTACCTCATTGCTACAAAGTGTTAAAGGATGATGAGAAATGGAAGAAGCGTGAAAATTTGGATGATTTGCATTTGAGCAACAAACGCAAGCAAACAATTGAGTTGAATGATGATGAGGAGGCGGATGATGCATCAAGTGATGACCGCAAGAGAAGCCTCACACCCAACTCGGTTTCATACTCGAAGACAAAACGACCGGATGGGTGCAAGAAAGACAAAACCGAAAAGAAGAAGAGGAAAGGAGATGATGAGCTCAAAAATGCGATGGAAGTGATTGTGAAGGCAAGAAAAGAAGCCAACAAGGTGAGGAAAATGGCAAGGAACCAAGATGCCGCGGCCGAGGAGAAGAGGTTGGCGGCCGAGGAGAGGAAAGTGGCATTGGAGGAGAGGAAGGTGGGCATGAAGGAGCGAGCTAAGTTGTTGGAATGGGAGAAGCACTTGTTCTTCTTGGACACATCTTTGTTCAATGATGCGCAAAAGGAATATGTCAACCTTGCCCGTGAAGAAGTCTTGATCCAAAAAAGAGCCATGATCCGCATGGGTGGCAGTGGCCTTGGCGGCATGGGTGGCGGTGGCCTCGGTGCCATGGGTGGCGGTGGCTTTGGCGGCATGGGTGGCGGTGGCCTTGGCGGCATGGGTGGCGGTGGCCTCGACGCCATGGGTGGCAGTGGCCTTGGCGGCATGGGTGGAGGCATGGTGGCTTCGAAGCCATGGGAGGCATGGGTGCACCACCGGCCGCCATAGGAGGCATGGGTGGCTTTGGAGCACCTTCGACGCTATGGACGCCATGGGAGGCATGAGTTTTTCTTCTCTCATGGGAGGCATGGGTGCACCTCCGGCCGCCATGGGTGGAATGTCTTTCGACGTGCCTCCTCGCACACATTCCCATGAAGAAGCCGTTGAAGATCTTGACAAAACCGTCGGAGCTTCACGTGATGCAGTGCGTGATGAGGTTAGGGGGGAAGGTTCATCTTCGGAGATGGAAGAATCGTCTTTGGAAGATGAGGACGAAGACGAGGAAGATGATTGATGTGTCTTTCATTTATGTCTTGAACTTTAGTTTGCATTTTAAACTTGG
The DNA here is from genome assembly GCF_018294505.1 of Triticum aestivum. Taxonomy (NCBI): domain Eukaryota; kingdom Viridiplantae; phylum Streptophyta; class Magnoliopsida; order Poales; family Poaceae; genus Triticum; species Triticum aestivum. The sequence continues at coordinate 10,396 of NW_025225730.1, read as the reverse complement.
TTGGATGAACTTATGCGCATGATTTTGAACTTGTGGGCATGAACTTTTATTCATCAACTTGTTTGTGTCAAATTTCACATGTTCATTGCATTTTGATGAATGTTTCAAACTCATTTTGTGTCCAAAATGCCATATATGTTAAACTGCCCGGCGAGTCGCGTGCTGTATTTTTGCGCGCTGCTGGAGCGGCGCGCGCACGCTGCATTATAGTGCAACTGTTGGAGCCAGCGCTGGCGGCCGCGCTAAAACCAGCCGAAGCGCGCGCGACAAACAGGTTTTTTGCGAGCGGCGCGAAGCGCGACTTTTGGAGATGCTCTAAAGTCTCCTCGTGTGCCCTCTTGTGGCATGGAATCCCACGCAAGTGTATCGACCCTATTGGCCCGTAGGTTTAGTGTGTGCGACCCTGTTAACATAGGAGTCAGGCCGAGCAATTTTGATAGAAATTCCAAGTGTATCGGATCGCCAGTCGATGAGTATATTGAGGAGGATACAAGTAATGGAGCATATTTTCACCATTCCCATATGGCTATGGTACTTAAACACCTATGGAAGAAGATGAAGAGCAGCCAAATACTTCTAGGTATTTTCTTTTGGCATGTACCTTAAATTTCATATGCTTGTTCTTTAAATATCTTAATATTTCTCTTTGAAATGTTAATATATTTAAAATTATCTGCAACTATTTGTGCTCAGCAGTCCTATCCTAACTTCTTGATGATGCTTCTGTTAAGTTCATGTAGTAAGACAAATATTGTGTTTTTACCAGGTGTCCAGGTATTGTCTGGTTGCCAGCAAACAGATGGTTGGTAGATTTCTCACAGTTTGGGTACCAGGTATATAACCAATTAACTCTGAAGAGACGAAAAATGCAAATTAGTGTGGTATACTGTTGATTCTTTATCTTATGCTTGTCCATGTGCTTTTTTCCCCTTGGTTGATTATGGACCACATCAAACTTCTAAATTATAAACTACATATCATGTTCAGCGTAATTCTGCACTAATTTTCTGGTGTGCTATTTCCCATGTCCATCTTACTATCCAGCTGCTTGCTTGTGGTAATTTTGCAAACACTAGAAAAAAAATCAAACTTATAGGTTGTTCATCCACCTTATAATGTTAATTGGAGATAAGAGCAAAGGAACAGTTTGAGGCACATCACATAATTATTCTGTATGAACTACCCTAAAACTAATCATATTTACACTTGTAGGGGCTAGCTTTGCTGATGCATATGCCGACATGATAAACTTGATATACATGCATACTTTAATGTTAATTGGAGATAAGAGCAGCCTCATAGTTTGGGGGTGCATCACATAATTACTATGTATGAACTGTCCTAGAACTAATCACATGTACACTTGTAGGCTTCAGAGTGTTGTTTCTGAAGAACCACATTCAAGTTATTAAATCGGTCTTATGAAGAGATTCTCTCAGTTCTTGCATATTCAATGTTTCATGTTTGGCCTGCTTAGTAGCAACATAGATTCTCTACAACATGCTAATGACTTATGGGATGATACCATCATTATATTGTCAGGTCATATACCTCCTATCTTTTATGCAATCTTGAAGTTTATTTACAAGGATACAATGCATGTTTTCCTGATCGAGTGATCACTCGATTATTTGTTCAACCGAGATCTGGAAATTAGGGTGAAAGGATCAGTACTTACATAGGGTGATAACTATAGCCAAGGATATATTCAACATATATAATTTCAAGAGAATGCCAAGGTATCCATTTAGTTCTACCAATCCCATTTGCCTCACAATTGTTTTTGAAATGTTTTAACAAAATCAATTCAAACCTTTTCCTTATTAGTCCGCACCAATTTTAGATTTTAAAGTGCATAATTTTAATCAATAAGGATCATGACATTGCAAGGTTTGAATTTTTAGACTATGTTCAGTTTCTATGCCAAGCTGGAAATTTGAAGATAAAAGTTAAGGTGTACTTCAGGTGTCAACTATCAATACTAAAAAAAGAGCCTTCATTTTTCCGTTGGTTATGACATCAAACATGCGTATCCTACCATGTAGGAGTACTTGTTCCAATTCATGGCTTTCATCTTTCATGCGTGTGTCTTCAAAGTTTATAGGCAGTTATCACACATAACTAACCAAGCCCCTCATCATGCTCATGGTTAGTCATTTTAAAACCTTTCTCTTCTATCTGTTGTGTACTGATTGAGCTATTCTATCATGCTTGTCGTTTTGTTGTCAAGGTGAGTTGAGGCACACAACAAGGGCTGAGGTTGAAAAATAAAATGCCATTGTGATGGTAAGCAAAATATCAGGTTCCAATTAGTGGAGGACTACAAAAGTTAAAGAGGTCTTGATGAGATGATTGACATGACATGAATAGTTAATTTGATGTGTATCATGGGCACTTCTTCATTATTCAGTTGTCTCGCTTGAATTTGTGGACCAACTGGTGGACATAGTTCAGTTTTCACAGATAGCAAAAGCTGCAAAACTGGGTGTGCTAGATTTTGTTCAAATTGCAAACTTTTATTTGATAAAGCTGATCAGGTTTACTTGTGTAGATCAATGCAGTACCAACTGTAAAAGAGTGACAACACAAGGAGAAGAGCCTCCTTTTTTGTATTACACTGGGATTGAACCCGCATGTTGCTGGGGCAACCCTCTTTTATTTTGGTATTTAACTCCATTTTCTGGTGTATCTTTGTTTATTGAAAATAGTTGTTTGTCCTGCCCTTGACAATTCGCAGTGTGTGCATGGCATCTTATATACACTATGGCTGGCTAATTTAGATGATTACCACCTACGACCACTATATTGCCTATTTTTCTTGTGATGGCAGCCATAAATAGAGGGTTCAGCAAGGCCTTGAGAGAGACAGGTGGCAACTTCTCTACATGTAAAAAAAACTATAGATAGAGGGGGGGGGGATAGACTTCTAGAATTTACGCCAGGTTAAGACAAGCAAATTTCAAAATATAAAAGCGTATGATTACTTGTGGACGTGATGGTGGAAGAGAACTTGAGAATTAGAAAGGTGGAGATAGTGGGTGAAGAAGTATGTCTCATTATCATCAGAATATGAATATGCTAGAATTTAGAATCTCACCAATGAATATATATTATATGTGAGCTTATTTATCCCCTCAAAAAAATATGACCTTATTTTTATATTAATATTGTTTATACATGTTCACTTTTGAGATCAGAGATGAAAACTAATGGCTTCCAATGATGCTTTGAAAATGCTGATTGACAAAGCTTTATGAAGGACCGGACTGAAAAATTGTCTTGTTTTAACAATCAGAAGAGATGCATACACATAATTATTCTTTATATATTTCTTGTGCATGATAATACAAAAGGTGTGTTTCTATATATATTTGTTTTTGCAGAGTATCAGAGAGATGAAGATGGATTACGATATTCAAAAAGAATTCATCGACAAGGGTGTTCAGGCTATGTTGTTGAAATGGGCCAAAAATTCACTAAGTTTTATACAACAAAAGGCCCGTGGCAACGCACGGTCATGTCACACACACTGATGAATTATTGGCATGGGATAATCTCTAGCTAGAGAGCACCTAGCCTGTTTGCTCCATAAAGCACGTCTGCACATATATTTTGTACTGTAAGAAATTCCTTTATTCGCCTTCAAAATCTGAATAGTATGGAAATCAGGAAAATTATATAGCTATTTGGGTGTATCTCTACTCCTAATGTTAGGGTTATTTTATCAACTACTGGGTTGTTGATCTACATTAAGGTTTAATTCTTACACGAATTAATGTTGACTCGATTCCCTGTAGTAGGTAGAGAGGCTTCTCCTCTCATGATTTACTCTGATTAGTTTGCTTGGCTCCATGCTCCTCATGATTTCTTTGAATTTTTCTGTAGGAGCTCGCTCAAAAGTCACCTAAGAAAAATATGTCGTTCTTCTCTACAATGGTTACGTGGAATTTGAGGAGAATCTGTGCACCAGCATCCGGCTCCTTGATGTGGCTCTGATCATATTGCGTAAATATATTTGTAATAAAGCAATCGCCC
>NW_025225730.1:5334-6351 GCF_018294505.1 Triticum aestivum | reverse complement strand
TTTGTTGTCAAGGTGAGTTGAGGCACACAACAAGGGCTGAGGTTGAAAAATAAAATGCCATTGTGATGGTAAGCAAAATATCAGGTTCCAATTAGTGGAGGACTACAAAAGTTAAAGAGGTCTTGATGAGATGATTGACATGACATGAATAGTTAATTTGATGTGTATCATGGGCACTTCTTCATTATTCAGTTGTCTCGCTTGAATTTGTGGACCAACTGGTGGACATAGTTCAGTTTTCACAGATAGCAAAAGCTGCAAAACTGGGTGTGCTAGATTTTGTTCAAATTGCAAACTTTTATTTGATAAAGCTGATCAGGTTTACTTGTGTAGATCAATGCAGTACCAACTGTAAAAGAGTGACAACACAAGGAGAAGAGCCTCCTTTTTTGTATTACACTGGGATTGAACCCGCATGTTGCTGGGGCAACCCTCTTTTATTTTGGTATTTAACTCCATTTTCTGGTGTATCTTTGTTTATTGAAAATAGTTGTTTGTCCTGCCCTTGACAATTCGCAATGTGTGCATGGCATCTTATATACACTATGGCTGGCTAATTTAGATGATTACCACCTACGACCACTATATTGCCTATTTTTCTTGTGATGGCAGCCATAAATAGAGGGTTCAGCAAGGCCTTGAGAGAGACAGGTGGCAACTTCTCATGTAAAAAAACTATAGATAGAGGGGGGGGGGGGATAGACTTCTAGAATTTACGCCAGGTTAAGACAAGCAAATTTCAAAATATAAAAGCGTATGATTACTTGTGGACGTGATGGTGGAAGAGAACTTGAGAATTAGAAAGGTGGAGATAGTGGGTGAAGAAGTATGTCTCATTATCATCAGAATATGAATATGCTAGAATTTAGAATCTCACCAATGAATATATATTATATGTGAGCTTATTTATCCCCTCAAAAAAATATGACCTTATTTTTATATTAATATTGTTTATACATGTTCACTTTTGAGATCAGAGATGAAAACTAATGGCTTCCAATGATGCTTTGAAAATGC
>NW_025225730.1:0-4160 GCF_018294505.1 Triticum aestivum | reverse complement strand
ATGGTGTACATGTTAGAAATAACAAGATGTAATCATCAAGTGTGAGAGATGGCAACATCATGATGGGATGGTATGTACTGTTCTGCTCATCAATAGGTTAGTCTTTCATTCTCTTGCAGCCAGTATGTTTTTTGTTATGCAAACAATTAGGAAATATCTAATTTCTATGTACGTCCAAATATATATAAGTGGTTGTTGATAACACTGAATTTGGATTTGTTAACGGTCGCTGCATTTGGTCTATCCCGAGCCTCTGGCTGTGGATCATGTTCTTTTGGTATCCGCTTGCCACGATATGTTATCTCTGGTTGTGGTTGTGGTTACACTTCTGGTATGTGTTACCACTAAATTTGCATCAAATAGCATTTCATTAGAGATGGCTTTGCAGCAAATTGCAAATCGCGCAAACCAAGCCATCGCCGCCTCGTCGCTCTCGCCGGGAGCGACAACAACCGCCGATCTCTTCTTAGCCGGTATCTCCTCCATCTGGATGCCCTGCAGCACGAGCCACTCCGCCACCACCTGGGACTCGACCTCCGGGAAGTTTAGGTCCGTCTTCGGCCGTCCGGCACGCCACACCGCCACACCGTAGGCACGCGTGGCCTCATCAACGGTGGGATACGTGCCGAGCCACCGACGATGCCCGGCGTCGGAGAACTCCAGTCCGAAGTTCCCGGAGGGCTTCGCCCTCATGCCGAAGAAACCGGACTTGCCCTTGGGCGTCTTCTTCGGCGCCATCGGGGAGCGGGCGGCGGCCGAGCAGGGAGCGGGGCAGCGACGTGCGGGGCGGAGGCGGACAGAGCGGGGCGGAGGTTGATGGAGCGGGGTGGCAGACGGACTGGAGAGAAGGCGGACGGAGCGGGGTCGGGCGAAAGATGGACCGGAGGCGAAGGCTGCCAGAGTGGAGGCGGGCGGGATCGGGGCGGGGCGGAGGCGTCTGGAGCGGAGGCGAACACGATGGGGGGCGGCAGGCAGCGGCCTAGGCGGGGTGGAATCAATGGCGGGGATCTGGATCTATGGCGGGGCAAGCCCTTAGGCTGGTCATAGTGGGAGTAACATAGGTAGTAACATAGATGCCACATAAGCAAAAATGGTGATGTGGCAAGTAGTTAATGAGGAGAGAGGCAAATAAAGTAACATAATATGTTACCATCACATAGCGGTTTCCAATGCATAATGAGTCTACAAAGTAATAAATGAAGGCAACTATGTTACCACACCTATGACACTACCCACTATGAAGGTAGTAACATAGACTAGTAACATATGTATGTTACTAGTCTAAGTTACTCCCCACTATGATCAGCCTTAGAAAGTTAACATGTAACTCTTGCAAACTATTTCAAGAGACCATGGCAACGCACAGGCACTCTACTAGTACTACTAGTGGAGTAGTACTACCCAATAGGAGTACAAGATATGCATGCAGTTAATGAATGCTCTGGACCCACGCCCATCTGCCCTCCCTTGCTAGCATGATCTTCTGTGCTACTTGTACTAAAGTCTCCTCGTGTGCCCTCCTGTGGCATGGAATCGCATGACGCTGCAAAATACTATCACCTACTCCATCCGTCTGGTGAAGAGTGTACATCTAACTTCAAAATTTATCCACAAAAGAGTGTACTTCTATCTTCCTTATGCACTTTAAAGTGGGAAAAAATACTTCTCTCTCATCACACGGTAATCAAGACCAATAACAATCTACACATGGTCTTCTTAATTTCTATATGCACTTAGCTCATCGGGGGTTGGGTAATTAAAGAGGAGAGAGATGGTGACTTGCACATTTCCAATGCATTTTTTAACTAACTTCATAATTTGTCCTAAAATTTCTACATGTACACTCTTCACCGGACGTAGGGAGTAGTAATAACACTGCACTCACCCAATCAATGCTAGAGTGAGTAGATTTGCGTGCACGACAGGTGCAGCGCTGGTTAGGGTGATTAGAGAGCGGGCTGTATGATGTGATCGTAGGTAATTCTGGATTTTTTTTACAGTCTACTGTCCTATGTCTCTTTCCAACGGTATTCTTGTTACTCCATTTTTCCATTCCGTCGGAAGATATCTCACCAATTTCATATAAAATTCTCATTAAAAATCAATACATGTGCAATGGGGCCATGCGCCAATCGAGTCAATGGCTCTACAGGCAAAGCAACCAAAATAGACAACGACCAGCGGTTCTCAGGGTCCTCACTCCGGCTTCCACATCGGCTCTGAGGCCACGCGCCCATGTGGTCGGTGGCAAAACTAGAAGGCCTTGAAGGCATAATCCCTAGGAGGAAGTCAAGGGAACGCCATCGGCGTCCGCTCTGACATGGGGCAAAACTTGGGTTTTCGCCCGAGACATCCCAGACTCCAGCTAACCCTTGCCGCCGCCGGCCCCCTCCCCCCCTTCTCCTCTCCCTCGCCACCACCGGAGGGGGTCGCCGGAAAGCCGCGCGTCTGCCGGGGAGGGTGGTGGCGAGGATCTGTCCGCTCTGTTTAGCGCAGGGGGCTTTGGAGCAAGGGCGGCGGCCTCGGGTGGTGGTGCTTTGTCGTCTTCAGCTGGCGGCCGTCGCGGTTGCTGGCCGTCCCCCTTGGCCACGCGGGTGGCAAGGCGACGGCGGGTGGTGCCTATGGGGCGCGGTGGTTGCGGGGGCGCCCGCCCCGGATCTGATGCCTCCGCCCCCAACCCTTTTGGCCCCTGTCGGATCTGGTCTCTGGCTGCCCCAGGTCGTCGGCGTCGCGTCTGTGGTAGGGGTGGGGGACATGTGGGGCCTGGAGAAATCCACGGCTGGCTATGCCGGCCACGACGACGGCGACACCTGAGGGTGCCGTCTCCTACTTGTAGGCTCCGTCAAGGTGACCCCTTCCCCCCATCTATCTCTCTCCCCCGCTCGTGCACCGGGGTGAAAACCCAAATCTCTCTGGATTGGGCGGTAGCGGCGCTCGCGGCGCCGTCACCTTCATGGAGGTGCCGCCTTCGCTGAGCATGGGGTGGTGGCAAGTTCGGTCTGGTTGGTGGGCATCCACGGTGACATGGTTGGAGTTGGTGGTGTCTTGGAGGTTCTTCTCCAAGTTCGGTGGCTTCCCACCATTATTGCTCTGTCATCAGCAGCCCCACCGTGCATTTTGCTTCTCCTTGCGTGTTAATATGCTAAGCTAACGGGTGGGCCTTGTCCATCACATCATTCTCCTAATGAGGTGATCTCGTTCATCAAATGACAACACATGTCTATGGTTAGGAAAATTAACCATCTTTGATTAATGAGCTAGTCTAGTAGAGGCTTACTAGGAACACAATGCTTTGTCTATGTATCCACTCATGTATTAAGTTTCCGGTTAATACAATTCTAGCATGAATAATAAACATTTATCATGATATAAGAAAATATAAAATAACAACTTTATTATTGCCTCTAGGGCATATTTCCTTCACCTTATCCATCAACAGCTGGTCCTTCTTATGCAATGCACGCCTTAGGGGCTCAATTTCAGCATAATCAGCAATCCTTGCCATCTCAAGGTCATCTCTTTCAGCACATAGCACTTGCTTCTCCTTCTTCAGTGACAAAGCAGCATCTCGGAGATCGATAATCAGTTGCGCGAGGTGAGGAGGAGTTGGATCATCGACAAATTCGAACAAGTTGCATCTCTCGGGAAACTGCCAACCACAAACCCGAATTAATGCCGTCCACAAAGGGATCATGTAAAAATTTGTACCCAATTTTACTTACCCGATCTCGCATGCATTTTACATACACTACAAAAAAAAGACACATCCGTGACATTTTGGGCCGAACGAATTTTTTTCTTGTCATACATATGACATTTCTATGACGATAATTGTGACAAAACCCGGTATCATCATAGATGTGGTGGGCTCCTACTTTTATGACAAAAAATCATGACATAAAATGGGCTTTTAGTCCTGGGAGGGCCGGAGACGCAGCTGCATGACATTCTTTGGGCCATCCATGACGGAAAAAAACAGTGGTAGAAGCGAGGGCGAGGAAAATTTCGGGGAGTTCCCGGTTACGGTGGGAGATCGGGGGCCGAGCGATGTGTGTTTCTCTCGTACACGTACGCGCGTGTGTGCGAGGCGTTGGCTCTAACTGAACCCGAGCGAGGCGTTAGGCTCTAACTGAACCCGAGCGATTGCACTGCAGGCTACG
>NW_025225729.1:0-8426 GCF_018294505.1 Triticum aestivum | reverse complement strand
CACGGTTTCTCCTCTGTCCTCTCCGGTGAGCTCCTCCTCCCTCCTCTCCGGTGAGCTCCTCCTCCCTCCTCTCCGGTGAGCTCCTCCTCCCTCCTCTCCTCTCATCCCCTCATGGTTTCTCCTTCCTCCTCTCCGATGCTCTGGTGAACTCCTCTCCGGCGACCTCATCCTCCTCTCCAGCGATGTAGGCGAGCGCCTCTACGGTCTCCTCCTCCTCCTCCTCTCCGGCGAACTCCTCTCCGGCGAACTCCTCTGCGGCAAAAGAACATGACAAAAGAACGTACAAGATCCAAAAACGGGAACGCAATTTGAAATAATATCGTGCAAAAAACAAGCAAAAAAACGAGAAAAAAATGGGCAAAAAAATCGTGATCCAGATCCAAATTCAAAATTCAAAAATAGCAATGGCGCACGGTGGGGGTTAGACGGTGCGCCACTACTATTTTCCCTCCTTCAAAAATCAAAAATACTAATGGCGCACCGTGGCCTATACTAATGGTGCACCAGTGGCCTATACTAATGGCGCACCGTGGCCTATACTAATGATGCACCAGTGGTGCGCCATTAGTATACCAGATACTAATGGCGCACCACTGGTGCACCATTAGTAAAAAATACTAGTGGCCTGATACTAATGGCGCACCAATAGTGCGCCATTAGTAGGCAAAACTGGTGCGCCATTAGTAGGCTTTTTCCTAGTAGTGAGTCAAGTAGAGGCATACTAGTGACACTATGTTTGTCTATGTATTCACACATGTATTATGTTTCCGGTTAATACAATTCTAGCATGAATAATAAACATTTATCATGAAATAAGGAAATAAATAATAACTTTATTATTGCCTCTAGGGCATATTTCCTTCTATACTTTGCTGCAGATACTAAGTTATCCAGGTGTGGTTGAATTGACAACTCAACTGCTAATACTTAATAATATTCTTTGGCTCCCCTTGTGTCGAATCAATAGATTTGGGCTGAATACTCTACCCTCGAAAGTTGTTGCGATCCCCTACACTTGTGGGTTATCAAGACTAATTTCTGGCGCCATTGCCGGGGAGCATAGCTCTATTCTTTGAGTCACTTGGGATTTATATCTGCTGATCACTATGAAGAACTTGAAAGACGCAAGAACTAAGATTTTGCCCTCAACTATGAGGGGAGGTAAGGAACTGCCATCTAGCTCTGCACTAGATTCTCCTTCCGTTATTAGTAAGCTTGCGACACCTAAACCTGCTACTGCTATGAATTCTAATATGGCGCATGTTATTGATGATGCCACTTCTGCTATGCATGATACTTATGATGAAACTACTTCTGTGCGTGACACTACTTTGCCATTAGGTGAATTTCTTGATGAATAACTTGCTAGGGTTAGAGAGAATGAAATTATTGAAGATGCTATTATTGATGATAGTGCTGATGAAAGTTATCCCCCTAATTATGAATTACCTGTTGTTCCTGAGGGTTATGTTATGAATGAGGAAGCTACTAGAGCTATTTTTGCTTGCAAAGATAGATATGATCTTAAGAAGTTGTTAGCTAAATGGAAGCAGCAATCTCTTAATGCTAGAATGAAACCTGACCCTGCGTTTTCTACTTCACCCATCTGTGTTACTGATAAGGATTATGAATTCTCTGTTGATCCTGAAATAATTACTTTAGTTGAATCTAATCCTTTTTATGGCCTTGAATCTGAAACTATTATGGCACATCTTACCAAGTTGAATGATATAGCCACTCTGTTTACTAATGATGAGAAGTCTTGCTATTATTATATCCTTAAGATATTTCCATTCTCATTAAAGGGTGATGCTAAGACTTGGTTTAATTCTCTTGATCCTGGTTGTGTGCGTAGTCCCCAGGATATGATTTATTACTTCTCTACTAAATATTTCCCTGCTCATAAGAAACAAGCTGCCTTGTGGGAAATATATAATTTTGTGCAAATCAAACAAGAGAGTCCCACAAGCTTGGGGGAGGCTTCTCCGATTACTTAATGCTTTGCCTGATCATCCTCTTATGAAAAATGTAATATTTGATATCTTTTATAATGGACTAACCAATGCTTCCAAGGACCACTTGGATAGTTGTGCTGGTTGTGTTTTCAGGGAAAGAACAGTCGACGAAGCTGAATTACTATTGAATAATATGTTGACTAATGAAAATAATTGGACTCCTCCTGAGGCAATTCCTGAACCAATTGAGCCAACTCCTAAGCCTATTCCTAAACCCACTCCGAAGAAGAGGGGTGTTCTATTTCTCAGTCCTGAAGATATGCAAGAGGCAAAGAAATCAATGAAAGAAAAAGGTATTAAAGCTGAAGATGTTAAGAATTTACCTCCTATTGAAGAAATACATGGTCTTAATATACCGCATGTTGAAGAAACACATTGTCTTGATAACCTGACATAGGTAGTAAAGGTAAATTCTCTCTATAGATATGATAAAGTTGAAATTCCCTCTACTAAATTTCATAGCCCATGCTTAGATGAGTTTGATGACTTTATGGCTAGACAAGAAAGTTTTAATGCTTATGTTGGTAGAGAATTAAAGAATAATGCTTTCGAGATAGGACGCTTGGGTGATTATATGGCTAGAGTTAAAGGTGAACTTAAACTCATTAGCAAATATGCTTCTATGGTTGCCACTCAAGCTGAGCAAGTACTTAAAGCTCAAAGTGATTTGCTCGGTGAATTAAATAATAAACATGACTTTGCTATTAGAGTGGCTACTAGAACTAGTAGAATGACTCAGGAACCTTTGTATCTTGAAGGCCACCCTAAGAGAATCGAGCAACATTCTCAGAGAAATAATTTAGAGGCACCTAGTTCTTCCAAAAAGAAGAAAAAGTAAAACGATAGGACTTTGCATGCTTCTAGTGAACCTGTTGTAGACACACCTGAGAATCCCAATGATATTTCTGTTTCTGATGCTGAAACACAATTAGGTGATGAACATAAGCCTAGTAATAATGTTAATGATAATGTTCGTGTTGATGCTCAACCTAGCAATAGTAATGAAGTAGACATTGAACCTGCTGTTGATCTTCATAACCCACAATCAAAGAATCAACGTTATGATAAGAGAGATTTTGTTGCTAGGAAGCACGGTAGAGAAAGAGAACCATGGGTCCAGAAACCCATGCCCTTTCCTCCTAAACCATCCAAGACAAAGGATGATGAGGATTTTGAGTGCTTTGCTGAAATGATTAGACCTATCTTCTTACGCATGCGCTTAACTGATATGCTTAAAGTAAATCCTTATGCTAAGTATATGAAGGATATCATTACAAATAAAAGAAAGATACCAGAAGCTGAAATTTCTACCATGCTTGCTAATTACACTTTTAAGGGTGGAATACCAAAGAAACTTGGAGATCCAGGGGTACCAACTATACCATGCTCCATTAAAAGAAATTATGTTAAAACTGCTTTATGTGATCTTGGAGCTGGTGTTAGTGTTATGCCTCTCTCTTTATACCATAGACTTGAATTGAATAAGTTGACACCTACTGAAATATCTTTGCAAATGGCTGATAAATCAACTGCTATACATGTCGGTATTTGTGAGGATGTGCCTGTTGTGGTTGCAAATGTCACTATCTTAACGGACTTGGTTATTCTTCATATTCCCGAGGACGATAGTATGTCGATTATCCTTGGTAGACCCTTTTTGAATACTGCAGGGGCTGTTATTGATTGCAACAAAGGCAATGTCACTTTTCATGTTAATGGTAATGAGCATACGGTACACTTTCCGAGGAAACATTCTCAAGTTCATAGCATCAATTCTATTGAAAAAAGTCCAACTGTCATTATTGGAGGTTTTGAATTTCCTCTTCCTACTGTCAAGAAAAAGTATGATATTCTTATTGTTGGGGATGTTCATATCCCCGTTGAGGTAACTTAGTATTATTCAAAATTTCTTCGGTTCCGTGTTATTCGGAATGAGTTTGTTAACAAGACTTGATCAACCTTGTTAGTGGATTCATTTTGATGATCATGAGAAGGATGAAACTAGAAGGCACAACCTTCTGTACCCTCTTTTTACTTTCTGTTATTTAGAATAAATAAAGCAAAATTAGTATTATCTGTCTGTTTTCTGAATTATCCGTGCAATAAAAAATATTCCAAAATAAAAGTCCTCCAAATGCCTTGCAAATTTAGTATGATTTTTTATGGATTATTTGAGGATTTTAGGCACTGAAAACACTGCAGGAGGGGCAAGCACCTGGCCATGAGGGTGGAGGGCGCTGTCGGTGTCAAAACCGGCGGATCTCGGGTAGGGGGTCACGAACTGTGCGTCTAAGGCTAATGGTAACAGGAGACTGGGGACATGATGTTTACCCAGGTTCGGGCCCTCTCTATGGAGGTAATACCCTACTTCCTGCTTGATTGATCTTGATGATATGAGTATTACAAGAGTTGATCTACCACGAGATCATAGAGGCTAAACAGTCACGACCGGTTTTCCAACAAAACATTTATTGAGAAACCAACCCTTTTACCGGACCGGTATAGGAAAAGTCTCCTTACCAGTAGACAAATCCTTGATACAGATATCCAGTAGTACTAAATGTTATACAAGGTTGAGCTGAGGCTGCTCAACAACTTTATTACAAGCGCGCCGATATTATACATAAGGGCGGATATGGCACACGGAGTATGGTGGCATACTACTGACTCGCAATAAAAGTGGTGGTGGATATGTCACAGGGAAGTGGGTGACATGACTCCTAATCTTATAGCTCATCGGGCGTCGGAGTGAGGCTCGATGATTTATTTGGGTAGCGGAAGCGTATATGATACAAGTGACCAATTCCAGGGTCGCACGGGACTGACTGGGACTCCTCTAGGCGTCGGACTCGCTATCGTACTCTTCATCCATAAGATCGCCTTCGTCGATATCTGGCCAAATCAACAAGCCAGGTGAGTACTTTGAATGTACTCGCAAGACAGTTTGGACATAAGATATAACAGATGCAAACATGATGCGTATGAGCAGATTAGTAATGCACACTTAATTAATAAATTTGTACGGCAGGTTAATTAAAAAGGAAGTCAGGTGGTAGTCCTCCCGAAATCCCAATAAAAGTAACTGAAAACCGATCGGGTGTCTGAAGCGACGCCTCGAAAGGTAAAAATGAATTAACATGCCGCAGTCGGGCGTCTGAGCGACACCACATAAAGGGCTTATATTGAAATGTAAATGACAATGCGTGGCACAGTCGGACGTCTACGCGACATCTCGGAGAGGGCTTATAATGAAAGTAAATAACATGGATGCCACAGTCGGATGTCCGAGCGACATCACATAAAGGGATTATAACAAAAATAAACAATAAGAATGCCACAGTCGGACGTCTACGCGACGTCACAGAAAGGGCTTATAACATAAATAAACAACAAGAATGCCACAGTCGGATGTCTGAGCGACATCACATAAAGGGCTTATATTGAAAGTAAATAACAAGAGCGCCACAGTCGGACGTCTGAGCGACATCTCATAAGGGGCTTATATGTCATCATTCAAACTCAAGTTGTTCATGAAATTAAGTCATCCCAAGAAAATACTTAGTAATAATAAACAGGTTAGTCCATCCACAGGAATAACATTCAGTCGGGTTTACCACTCATGTTTGTTCACCGGAGATTCTCACTGAAACTGGCACTGAGACTGACATAGATAAGTCTATTATAGTCCTTGACCATAGATACGGTTACCTGAATGATTTTGACTCTGCAGAGTTTGTACTATTTAACCACAGTCAACGGATTCCAGTAGTCACAGCAGACTAGTTTCGTTTACGGTATTTCAGAGGAAACTCGTCTAGCCAGTACACACCCATTCCACATCCCGATGCCAGGAATCACCCTAGGAAACGTTCAAGAAAAACTTTGAGACGGGGAGGCCACAACCTCGAGTAGCATGGGATCAAATTTATATCGCGCGCTCAAAGGGGTGCCCCCCTCTCAGTCCCAACCAGAAACACCCATGCCCCTTGACCGGATGACTGGCTTTAATACAGGGCCATGGAACCCTCATCATGGCCCCTCTATTTGGTGTGTACGAGGAAAGAGGTTTGCAACCTACTAAACCATATTCTTTGCAGAAAACATGTGGTAGCACACAAAAAGGGGACGGACGGTAACGTGGCTTGATCCACGTTAACACTGGAGTCGAACGGCTTGGCATAAGACTGGCATGCTTCAACAATACCATCTTACCATCTTTCATGTCACCACATGATTAGGTTATCTCCCATCAAATAACACACCGAGTTTCGAAGCTCACTCGTAGTTACTTTGCATGCAATATAACACTTACCGATGCTTATATAAACATGTCATGGAAATAACTACTCAAGCAAACATGCAAAGCACTCATCATATCAAAGGTTCAAACATGCTTGCCTGGTTCGAAGTAGTCGGAGTCTAGCTCGGCGAAGTTCGCGGTTCCGTCACCTCCGTCGGTATCTACGGTATAAAGAAATCGCATACTAACGTAAATACCGCGTGTGCACAAAAGTGTTCCAAATATTTTTCAAATAAATATGATAAAAAACTAGACAGAAAAATAAAGATGATAGAAAAATAATCAATTCAAAATCACCTTTTGTTTAAAATTATTAAGGTTTTGGTCTAGGGACTCATCTGTAACGAAACAAAAAGTTTCCAGGGGGTAGTTTATAAAAACAGAAAACGTTTCGATTAGAAACACGCCAACCCCAAAGGAAAACGTATTCTGCCCGAAGGCGTTTTCAGAAAATGGTTTAAAAAAGAAGGAAAAAGCTGACGAGGGGTCCCACCCGTCAGGTTTGAATATTCAAAACAGAGTCACCGGCGCCCGAGGGCTGCGGTGGTCGCCGGCGGCGATCCACGGTGAGGTAGGGGGAAAGGAGGGTACCTACGAGTTCACTGAGTCCTTCCGCACCTGTGGGTGGTGGAGTTGGTCGTCGACGAGCACCACATCGACAGCGGCCTCTACTCCGGCGGACGACGGTTCGGATGGTGAGGGGTCTCGTCGAGGAGGGCTGCAAACTTCAAATTGGAGCTTGGGTTAGATGTGCGGGTGCACTAGGAGGCGACTTGCATGGTCTGGGAGGCGGTGGTGGTCTCACCAGAAGGAATCGTGCCGGAGCCCGAGGCGGATCAGGGTGGCCGGAGTCGGGGAAGAAGGCCTCCTCGCGGTCTTCCTAGTAGCTAGGCGTGGCCCTGGTGAGGTGTAGGAGTGGTGCTGGGGCGAAGGCGAGCTCGAGGCTCCCTTTTATAGCCGATCCGAGGCGGTGGCCGAGAACGGGATAACTCCGGCGATGATTACGGCACGGCAGTGGTTGGGCAGGTGGTTTAGGAGGCTAGGCGACTGCGGATTGGTCCACTGGTTCCATTACGGGGCTAAGTTGGGCAAAACTTGGGCGCTACTCCACGCCCTCGATGGAACAGCCTCACGGGGCTCGGCGGCGGCATAGAGCATGCTCTGCGCTGCTCAGGCCACGGCGATGGTGCCGCGGCGTGCACAGGCAAGCGGACACCCACGCAGAGGCTTCGGGTGGCTTGGGCGGTGCTGAACGGCGCCGAAAGGTGGTGCTGGTCCCTACTGGCGGCCATGGGTGGCGCTGCCACCGCAGAAGTTGCCGGCGATGAGGTGACACTTCGCCACCGACACCTGCGCCCGTCCAAACGATCGTGCAGCGCTCCGGCTAAGGAGAAGGAGCAGTGAGCATCGTGCCAACATGGGCACTGGTGAGATTGATGCCAAGGCTCTGAAGAAAACGACGTTGTCGACTGAACCCAACACTGAATCTCTGAACTTTACTGAATATTTCCAGAAACAGTGCACGCCAGGTGTTTGATGAAATGTTTTTGGCATGTGGAAAAGCATTCTGGAGTTGATCTTTGGTGAGGTGGCCTCTCAATGCATCAAGGGGTGGCCTGATTTATCTCAGAATTTTTGGAGAAGGAAAAGGATGAATTTCACCAAATTTGGCAAATCTGGTTCAAACTTGCAGCAAGCAAAATTTGAAAAATTTGAACTGTGGACAAGTAAATCTTGATGGATCTAGGTTGAGGGTGCTGAGGACTAGTCACAAGAGTTTGTTTGGAACCAAAACTCAAAAGGGATCTGGTGGTTCCTTTGTAAATCACCTAGGTCCAAAATAAATGACAGAAATAGTTTTGAGGATAAAATAAATGGAATAAAAATCAAAAATGGGTTAAACCTGCTCGGATTGGATGTTTGACACGAAAAAAAGTGGAGGGAGGGGTTTTGGAGTGAAATTTTCAACCTAGGTCATGGCAAGAAAATTTTTGGAGGAAGGATCAATCCATAAGTCAATAAAAGAAAGTATTTCAAAAACTTTCCCAAAAGAAAAATACTTGTGCTGAGCCAACACAATTTTGAAAAACCCTTAAGACTAAAGATCAAGG
>NW_025225728.1:0-3202 GCF_018294505.1 Triticum aestivum | reverse complement strand
CAACTAGCTTGTGCCACGTGGCATAGCTGGTTGGCCGCCCTTCACGCGTAGCTTACTGGTTTTAGTTGTACGCGGAAGCATTAAGTTCACACCACATGCTAATAAGTTGTACCTTGCATAGGCAAACTAATCCACGAAGTTAAGTTCAAATATACTAGTATCTCTTTACTGTATGGATGTCTTAATATCACTAGTAAGTGTGCACGTGCAATGCATGTCTCATTAGAATACAAAATTTGAATTCCTAAAACACACAACATATATCTACAATCATGGATGTGCAATGATTTTGGAGTACATCCAAGCACTCTTCAAGTTTAAATCTTGATTGGAACTAATACTTCGTAAATTTGTCTAAAGCATAAGATTTATCGTTTGATCATAAAATAAAATACACATTGAACTTGAGATGCTTATATGAGGTATAGTGGATCTGGATCAAACGCATCATATATGAGCGCTCAAAAATCCGCTTTTCGATATCATATAAATAACCACACTACTTTTTTACCATATCACATGCACTAAAAATGTAAAGATTATGTATATTATAGAATAATGTAAAGAGGCAAATAAGACACGTGTGATGACAACAAAATTACCAACAAAAGTACAATAGAACAGTCATATAAAGTTGAGGAGTCATATACACAACAAATTACGAATGTACAATTTTTTTTCCTCCTAACTCCCTCATCCATGCATTAAGGGCAAGGAATCAATCCTTCTCTACTACCGTGGATACAAAGCAATTTAAACAATGTAGAGTCAGCGATCCTCTGCACTCTCATCCAGGCATTCAATCTGCAAGCTTTGAATTTATCCTTCCCTGTCGCCATACATGTCATGGCATCCCCATAATTACCAGTTAGCATGTCCATTCATTATAACACATAGAAAAAACATATTTAGCATGGCGTTCCCATAATTAACAGTTAGCATGTCCATTCATTATGTTACGTAGAAAAAAGATATTTAGCATACAAACCAGTTGATGCTGGCAAGTTCGCATGGACTATCTTTCACAAAAGGATAATATAATTCAAGAGTAGATGCATATTTGTATGCTTTACATCAGTTACTTAATATGCTAACACCATATATCATCTTCGATGTATGTCTCGCCTATTTTTTTCCAGGATAGTAGAACTGACGGCACAATATCAAGACCCTTTAAATTTATTTCAATCTCCAACAACATGCCAAACCTAGCGCATACATACAATTTTCAAGATAATATGTCACATGAAATTGACAATTCTTCAAAGAGATGCAGTCGTAACCCTTGGATGTAAACAGTTTTCTTAATTTGCAGGGAGAAACTGTTTAATCAAATGTACAAAGGGTCAAATGGATGAAAACATAGCAAACAACAAACATGGAATCCACAGGCAGTGTAGTCCGGGGGTATTGATAGGATTATCTCCAACCAACTGATCGTAAATTTATCAAATAAGAATGAATCGACATGCATTTTGATATTTCAGGTGGAATTAACTGTTTCTTATAATCAGCTAAGCAAACAACGAACTTAAAACAAGCTTCCAAACATACTAGAAGTATAATCAAAAACATTTTTGCTTCTTTAATGATTTTATTACTAAAACAGCTTGAAATCACAATTTCTATGCCCTAGAAGTTTCCACCAATATGACTGTCTAATATACACTAGAAATAACTATTAAAATATTTTTTTAATGTGTATATGATTTAAGCACTATTAAAATATTTGTTAATGTATACATGATTTACAAATCTCTACCATAATATTCACTAATATTAAAATATACATAAACACACACATAGATATTCAAATGTATAATAATCAGAAGAATTGTCTTATAACAATAAAGAAAACTTTTGTTAAATCAGAATTTTTTTCATTTTATATAATGATTTTTTTAATAATATACATTATAACTGAATAGTAATGAATAATATAACAATTATTTGAAAATATTTTATGTGACTTAATAATATGAAAACATATTAATTATAACTGTAATATGGTACACATAGTTTAAAATAAGTATAAAAGTTTATTATGAAAAAATAATTGTTTTACATCGCCACGGGCACCCTGCCTTCGGCCTCCCGCACGCCGTGTCGACCTTGGCGCCGTCCCGCCGCGTTGATCTCCAGGGCCAGCTCGACGGCATGAAGAAGGACGCCCCCCTTCACCTTCCTGCGGCCGGCATCTCGGCCCCGGCGAACCTGTACGGCGTCCTTCCCACGGACGTCGGGAGCGGCGACGACCCCAAGGCGTGAGTGGACGACCTCGCGCCGGAGCGTGGTCGACTCCGGCGATGGTGACGACAACCTTGGGCAACATCAGATATCAAGTTTCAGATTACTATATATCTACTTATGCTATGGATTTACTAACATGAGCTTCAAACTGAAAGCATGTATCTGGATCTTGAACCTCAAGAATTCAATTAGTGCTACTCCTAGTCATTTTGCATGTCTCTCTTGATGTACTTGGGTTGCCCTCTGCTTTGATCTGTTGTTTGGGGTGCACTGCAGGTAGCGTCTCGGTGTTCCTCGATCGTGGGATTTTGCTTTTGTTTGTTCGTCGCCTGGATAGGGCATTTTGTTGCACTAGTTTATGCCGATCGATGCTGGCTTCTGAGATAGGATTTTTATCCATTATTTGTTTTGGTTCTCACCGTGCGTGATTTCGAGCTGCCTTCTAGAAGGTGTGAATTACAATCAAACTCCTTGTCGGTGTCAAAACCGGCGGATCTCGGGTAGGGGGTCCCGAACTGTGCGTCTAGGCGGATGGTAACAGGAGACAAGGGACACGATGTTTTACCCAGGTTCGGGCCCTCTTGATGGAGGTAAAACCCTACGTCCTGCTTGATTAATATTGATGATGTGTGTTACAAGAGTGGATCTACCACGAGATCAAGGAGGCTAAACCCTAGAAGCTAGCCTATGGTATGATTGTTGTTCGTCCTATGGACTAAAGCCATCCGGTTTATATAGACACCGGAGAGGGCTAGGGTTACACAAAGTCGGTTACAATGGTAGGAGATCTACATATCCGTATCGCCAAGCTTGCCTTCCACGCCAAGGAAAGTCCCATCCGGACACGGGACAAAGTCTTCAATCTTGTGTCTTCATAGTCTTGGAGTCCGGCCGATGATGATAGTTCGGCTATCCGGACACCCCTTAGTCCGGGACTTCCACAGTAGCCCCC
>NW_025225727.1:0-7651 GCF_018294505.1 Triticum aestivum | reverse complement strand
CGGCGCCTGCCCTGCGCCGCCTCCCCGCGTAGGCCCCTGCCCTGCGCCGCCGCCAACCCCGACCCCAACCCCGACCCCTCCTGCGACCGGCCGCGCCCGCCCAGGTACCTCTCCTCCTTCCTTCTTCCTCCCTCTCCACCCTTCCTCCCCATTCCCTCCCTCCCTTCCCTTCCGCTGCGCCCTCCACCTCCCCTCCGCCCTCCTCCCTGCCGTCAGCCCCGCCCCCAAGTTATAAACTCCCCGCCTCCCCACCGTCCGCCTCGCCGCCACCCTGTACACCTGTTGGCATGTACTACATTGACAGCTTGTGAGAATCCTAAAGTCTTAAGTTGCACATTGGTTAATCTGTCTAGTACCATTTTGTTGTAACTTACAGGGCTAGCTGTATGAGATGATGTTGTCATTTGACAGTGTTGCTTTTCTAGGTTGACAAATAATTAATTGTTTAAGCTATGTCCCGTGTATTTCAGTCTTTGTTCTTCTTATGTTGCTTGTTTGTTAATATGTCTGCGTTGATTGCCCGGTACCATACTATACCAACTTCCAGGGACTAGTTGTAAGCAAGGATACTTTCATTTCACATTGTCTGCTCTCTTTTAGCTTGAAATATTTAATTACTTTTGGCTCAAGCCATGTCATGCTTATGCCTGCCTGTCACTGCATATTGCTCTGCAAGTGGATGTAGTAATTTGGAAAACGTGTTGCCATAAGGCATCTCCCCTTTTCTTATTCAATTGTTCTATTGGAGCTTCATCATTTGATGACTCAACTAACCAAACCCTTATGCCTGCCTTTTGACATCACTTTTCAATGTATTCACGCATGACATATCCTTATGGTTGTTATTATCTTTTGAGTGTTCGCTTAGCGACAGTGACTTTGCTTGGGCCAAAACTGTATTAGAAAAGCTTACCAACAAGCTTACTCAGGGATTAAGCAATAAGCATTTAGTACACATGGTATCTTTCTGCCTCGAGACAAAATATTGATTCAGATATTCAAAAATAACCCACCCCGGCTCAACATTTGGAGGTTGACTTCACGGTGTTATATAGGTAAAAAGAAACTCCAGTTATTTGTTCAATGAAAAAGTTAGTGAAATCATTTGCCTCCGTTAGGATCCAAAAAGATGGAGCATATATTTTAGCAAATAAAAAGCACAATGCTAAGGTTATCTATTGCTTTTGGTTCCCTGAATAAAGCAATCAGCAAACATGCTATTTCCATTCCTAAAAAACTTAAATTAATTTGTCACAATTTAGTCAGCCTGATAAACATGCAGAAGTTGGCATCATGATATTAACTTTTCTCCACAAAAGTTGGCATCATTAACTCCAACTCAAGTGGGCATAATTCTCTGCAGTAGTATAGCTATTTTACTGCTAGTGTACTGATAGTGTAATCTAGCTATTGTACTGATATTTCTGTTTCTTTGAACATTTTATTATCAATAAAAATGATGTACTGCTGCTTTCAGATAATTCAAATTAGCTAAAACCTTTTACTGTCAAATAGTGCTAATGTTTACATATTAGATCTGGAACGGAAGCTCACATAAGTTGAGCTGATTTTTGTCCATATGAAAGCAGAGGACCATATGGTCTGTGGCCTTTTCATCCATATGAAAGTAGAGGCACATTGTGGTGCTAGTTTGCTCGGTTTTGTCTCCGACCATCGTGTCGTGATGATTGTGCAGGTAACCCAAGAGGCCCTTGAGTTTGCCGAAATGTCGATTAACTTCCGTTCCGGCAAATTCAGGTACTCCATATGTCCTATTTTCAGCAAAGGTCATGCTGAAATTTTCCGTGAATTTTAGCATGACTTTGCTAAAAATAGGACATATGGGGTACTTGCGACTAACGCCTGTTATCATGCATGTTTTATGATCTGTTGTAAGGGTACTAATTGGTCTCTTCTGCTGCTTATCAGAGATGGCGGGAAGGAGCCACCGCCGCTCTGCGACACCGCAGTACGAGTTGGATGCTTGCGAGTTCTTCACTATCATACTTGAGACTTCAGTATCATCCATGACGCAGGTATATAAAACGAGAGATCTCCCCTTCACCCATCTCATTATGATATCTGTTGTTTGCTACATCACTCATTGTCCCGAACTGCAGAGGCTTCCTGACAGTTTTATGAACATGCTGATGTGTGAAGATCCGCCAAATAATGTGAAGCTGCGACAGGCCGGCAGCGGGTTTCGCAGGCAGTGGGATGTGGAGTTGGTGATCAAGGAGGGCCACATGTACTTGTCTCGTGGGTGGGAGAAGTTCTACCGTGCCTACGACCTGCGGCTGGGGTACTTCCTTCTCTTCAGGTACGATGACGACGACGCCACCATGCTCATCGTGAAGGTGTTCAACACGACTATGTGTCGCATGCGCTACGCTGATGATGATGATGCCGGTACGTTCTGCCTCTTCTTATTCCTCTACATTTGGCTTTGTCTCACATCGATTGTTAACGGTTATTGTTGCATTTTGGACAGGTAATGGGAGCAGCAGCAGCAACACTGGCAGCAGCTATTCTGGCAGCAGCGATTCTGGCTGTAGCGAAAGCAACAGCGATTCTGGCTGTAGCGAAAGCAGCAGCGATTCTGGCTGTAGCGAAAGCAGCAGCGATTCTGGCAGTAGCATAGACAACTAGAAGGATGATCCGGACTGGAGTGCGGGATAAGAGGAGCAGAGTGGGGATGAGGAGCTGCATGATGACGATGGGCATCAGGCTGAGGATGACCTAGCGCCGGTGGTGGCTGACCAAGGGCAAGAGATGGTGGTGGCTGACCATGGGCAAGAGATGGTGGTGGCTGACCATGGGCAAGAGATGGAGGTGGCTGAGGATGACCTAGCGATGGTCGTGCCTGAAGGTGGCCTCGGGATGGTGGTGGTGCCTGACAATGACCACGCACCGGTGGTGGCGCCGGCGATCCCACAGCTGGGCGACATGACCACGCCAATTGTGGTAGAAGACTACATCCCACTGCCTCCACTGCCTCCACCGCCTCGCCGCTCTTGGCGCATCAGGCTGAGGAAGGAGAAGGAGAAGGAGAAGAACAATGCATGAGAACTGAACTTTGTCAGGTATGTCTGATCTCCAAAATGATATATATATATATATATATATATATATATATACTTAGTTACCTATGTTATCTCTAATATGCTTAGCTTCCTATAGGTTAGCTTCATTTTACCTAAGTTGGCTCTAATATGCTAACTTAGAGCTTAATTATATGCCTAGTTTCCTATAGGTTAGCTCCAAAATAACTTATGTTAGCACAAAATGATCAAGTTTACATAATAAGCTTATAGTCTTCTTCTTATTCTTCTTCTTTTCCAAAATGACATAGGTTAGCTTCATTTTACCTACGTTGGCTCTAATATGCTAACTTAGAGCTTATATGTTTAGTTTCCTATAGGTTAGCTCCAAAATAACTTATGTTAGCACAAAATGATCAAGTTTACATAATAAGCTTATAGTCTTCTTCTTATTCTTATTCTTTTCCAAAATTCTTCTTATTCTTCTTCTAGTGTTCTTCTTCTTCTAGTATTCTTCTAGTCTTCTTCTTCTTCTTCTTCTAACTTGTTTATCATTTTGCAGATTTGATTTAATTCATGGAAGCTTGCATGGATGGAGTGCTTCTTTTCCATTTGTGTTTTTATTTTGTATCAATGTGAAACTGTTGTGAATTGATGGATAACGGTGTAGGATGAAGAATGTGAAACTTTTGTAATATGTAACGATGGAACTATGTGTTGGCTATGTATGTATATATGATGGAACTTGTGTGTTGGCTATGATTGTTATATGGATGCTTGTTGTATATATATGTGTTGCATTTCTCATATGTGAAATCGTGACCTGACATTAAGAAGAAAAAAATTTAAAAAATTGTTACTAATGGCGCACTACCATGTGGTGCGCCATTAGTATAGCAGACACTAGTGCCACACTATGGGCAAAACTAATGGCGCACTGCGTGGTGCGCCATTAGTACACTAGATACTAATGGCGCACCAGGGGTGCGCCATTACTAAAAAATACTAGTGGCGTGATACTAATGGCACACCGGTAGTGCGTCATTAGTAGGCAAAACCGGTGCGCCATTAGTAGGCCTTTTCCTAGTAGTGTGAAATCATCCACTCCTTTCATATGTTCTTTCGAAAACTTTCTAACTCCTTTTCTAATCCAGCTTCTGTCCATCTGCCAAAGACAACAAATTGTTGCAACTTAGCAAATCAATCTAAGTGCATCAACATTAATTAATGAAAATGGATGGAAGTAATGGAAGCTAAAATTCTAGAAAATTTTCTATGCTAATTGCCTAACCACAACATTGAAACAAACCAAACTATAAATCAAACCAACACTGAAATTGGCATGAATTTATGTTGCAGAGAAGGCTAATTTAAATTAAACCAAACTAGCTAGCTAGCTCCTAACAAATACTATGTTGTTTCTATCAATTACAATTACAATTATCCTAACAATCTGTAGACAAACAATTGAAGACCAAGGCCTTTTTTATGGCCTTGATAAATGAGAGGGGTTAACAGACATTGACAGGGATTAAATTCCATCTAGCTGAAATTCCCCCCAAATCTTAACCGAACAAGGCCTGAATAATTCTTAACAAACAAGCTAAAGAACTCCCAACAGTACATCAAGAAAATTCATCTATTCAATGTCTACCAAACAAGCAAGCTATCTCCTAATTCCTAACAGTGCATCAACAAAATTCATCTATGCTGAAGAACATCTGACAAAATTCATCAACAAAATTCATCTATGCTCGGCGACGAGGTGAAGATAGTGAGAGAGGAGAGGGGGGAAGAGGAGAGGGGTGCATACCGGGAGGTGTGCTTGCGGCAGCGGCGAGTCCCCCATGCTCGGCGAGCCTCTCCTTGCGTGGGCGTCGTTCCTGCGCCCGCCCCCACCACTGAAGGTGGCCCACGCCCCTGTTGGTCGCTTCGGCAGCCAGCCCCACCTACACACCCGTCGGTTGCTTCCGCTGCTGCCCCCGCTGGTGCTTCGCCCACCGGGGACAAGGCGAGCGGCGAGGCCATGGGCGAGGTCACCTGCGGCGAGGCAGTGGGCGAGGTCACCTGCGGCGAGGTCGTTCCTGCCCCCGCCCCCACCACCGCCGGTCGCCCCCGCCCCTGCTGGTCGCTTCGGCCGCCGGCCCCGCCCTCGTCCGCCGGCCACGCCCCTGCCCGCAGCCCGCCGCCACCTGGTCGGAAGACCTAGAAATTTTTGGCTAAGTGTTGGCTCTGCCCGCAGCCTGCGGCCACCTGGTCGGAATAGGTCCCACTTGTCAATGACTTAGATTTGGCGCTATAATATAATATACAGCACGAGGTCGTGGGTTCGAGTCCCGCCTCGCGCATCTTTTTTACTAACAAATTTAGGGCCTGTCAGGTGGGTCCCTCCTGTAAATGAGCTCTTGTTGAATATACACATGTAAGCGAAAATGACAACTAAGCAATGCACATAGGCGAGATTGCTGAGGTGGCCGCCTAATCATACAACTGCATTAAAACTCAAGTGTAACGACCATTCATATTGGTCGTAATTTGTTAGAAATGAGGCATGAACCAGAGCTGTCTACTTTATGACCATTTCCTCTAATGAAATTATGACCTTTCTGACCAGAATGGTCATTATGGGTTAGGGTTTGGAGCCCCCTGAACAGCTTTTGACCAATTGGTCTAAAATGGTCATAAATTTATGACCAATTCTTCTAGGGTCACTAACAAAAGGTCACTAGTTGACATATTTCTTGTAGTGATTCGGAGGAAGAAGTGGACATGATCATGCTCATGAGCGTGCAAGAGGAAATGGACCGGCAAGTGGAGCATATTCTCAACTTCAAGGGCTCAATCAAAGGGAGAAGAGTGATCAATCGGGATAGGGTATCTGGAGCTCGGCTACTGCAGAAGGACTACTTTGCTCTGAACCCAACTTTTCCGGATGATCCATGGTTTCGTCGCTGTTTTCGCATGCGGAAACCATTGTTTGGTTTGTTGTTCATGTGGAGAGGGCATTTGGTGTGCTTCAAGCTCATTGGAGAATTGTTCGTGGGGCTGCAATGATGTGGGAATAACAAACTTTATGGCAGTTCATGACATGTTATGTATTTTTGCATAATATGATTGTCGAGGATGAGGTAGATGGTGTAGCCCAAATCAATGATTTTGAATCACTTGGTGAACAAGTTGAAATCCCGGAAGATCCAGATGCAACTCAGCTTATGAACTTTCTACAGATACATCAGGATCTTCGAGATCATCAGGTGCATGCGCATCTACTCAATGATCTTGTGAAGTATATGTGGATCCATAATGGAAACCAAAGAGCTAATGTTTGATTGTGCACTTAATATAAATTTTATATAAAGACTATTTATGTTCGGTATCAACATTTTTTATTTACTTGTGACAATGGCATGTGTGATCGACGTGCATGAAATTGCATGGATTTGAAAGTCCGAATTTGAGGTATGTGCATGCCGGAAGCGAAATGAGGGGCCTTGAGGATGCATCCACGAGTGTGCCCAGACGCGTCCACGGATGTATAGGGGCTGAATTTGTCCAGTCCTGCTGTTGACGCTCTTAGTTACTAATTAATTCTCGACATCTACATTCTTTGGCTAGTCCCCTAGATAGGCACGGAGGCCAGTTCCACGGTCGAACCCGGCTAGTCGAACGTGCATCGTGACGGTGCCGCCTACTGTATCCTTTGCTTCTTTCCTGCATCGGCCCCTTCTTTTTTGCTCTACGTGTGCTGGTGAGATAGTGTATTGGCATACCTAGCTAGGCCATTGTACTCCACTTTTTTCAATTGGTTTATGTTTGGCCAGCTCTAACTCAAATCATCACAACGCCTATAAACGTCCGGCTAGGACCGTCTGAACACTTTTAGTCAACCACGTGTATCACAATTCCGACCAAATAAATCTGGACGTTTGAAATCCCACAAGCCGGCCCCAAAATCGGGGGAGCTCAAGGTGTCCAGACATTCACCACGTCGAACAAAGACACCCCTTGGACCAAACCAAAAAACCTCCTCTGATTGTTGGTATCTAGAACCATTTCTGTATTCACGCGGATGTGACCAACCCTAGTTCACATCCTTGTTTGTCTCCGCATTGCAACGCCTGGCTCAATGACTTTTTGATTAAAGAAGCTATCGCTGGGGAATTTTTTTCAAAACTGTGATAGATTTTATAGCATTTTCGGAAACTATATGACGTAATGCAAAAAAACCACAACTAGTAGCCCGTCGGCCATCCTCTGGCCGAAGTAGGTCTTTTCGGCCAAAGCTAGGCCGAAGTAGGGCTTTTCGGCCAAAGCTAGGCCGAAGTAGGTGATTTCGGCCATCATTAGGCCGAAGTAGGTAGTTTCGGCCATCATTAGGCCGAAGTGGAGCATTTCGGCCAAAGCTAGGCCGAAATAGACTTTTTGGTCTAGTCTAGGCCGAAAAGTACTACTTCGGTCTCATGTAGGCCGAAGTTGCATGGCTCGTGCTGAAATGTTCCCGCCACCCCTTCCCGCCACCCGTTTCCCGCCAACCCCTTCCCGCCACCCGTTTCCCGCCAACCCTTCCCGCCATATGTTCCCGCCACCCGTTTCCCGCCAACCCCTTCCCG
>NW_025225726.1:0-8224 GCF_018294505.1 Triticum aestivum | reverse complement strand
TGACAATATCCTTTATTTCAGAAATAAGAAAACATAACCCATTACGTTGTCTTCCTTGTCGAACATCAACTCTTTAGCATGTCATATTTTAATGAGTGATCGCAATCATAAAAGATGTCCAAGATAGTATATTTATATGTGAGGACATCTCTTTCTTTATTACTTCCTATTAATTGCAACGATGACCAAAACTATGTTTGCCAACTCTCAACAACTTTTATGCATCATACTCTTTATATGTGAAGTCATTACTCTCCATAAGATCAATATGACCTCTTAATTTCTTTTTATTCTTTCTTTTACTTTTATTCCTCAAGATCATAGCAAGATAGCAAAGCCCTTGACTCAAGACTAATCTTTATTATATATAGCTCACGAACTCGATTGCATAGAGGGATCATAAGGAAAAACTCAAAACTAATTCATACCAAAACTTTATTCTACTAGATCAAGATATTACCAAAAGGATCGAAGTAATAAAAATGATAAAGATAGGAGTGTGATGGTGATACGATACCAAGGCACCTCCCCCAAGCTTGGCAGTTGCCAAGGGGAGTGCCCATACCCATGTGTTTATGTCTCCTTCTTCGAAGGTGGTGATAATGGAGTTGTTGATGATGTAGGCTTGTCGTCCGTCTTCCAAGGCATAGGCTCACCATCATAGAAGGATGATCGAGTCTCCGGGACCCTCAATGTGCAGCCAAACTCATCCTCTTGAATCTATATTCATACTCACAGTTTTGTTTTGCAGGTCATAGATCTGGGCTTGGAGGTGCTCGATCTTCTCATGAAGCTTGAAGATGGTCTCCCCAATGTTCTTGGCATCTAGTTTGTGGTTGTTGGTGAACTCCGCGATCATCATCTGGTTGGCGTTGAGTCAGCGTTCCACCATCCATTGGCACTTGAAAACTTGTTGTTCCATTCTCCGAGTCTTTTCTCCACGCTTCCGGTCCTCCTTGGTCCCTCAACATCGCGGATTTGCAGCACCCCCTCACGCATCTCAATGGTTTGAGGGTGATGCAACACCTCCGCGAGGTAGGGGTTGATGATCTTCTCAAAAAACTTGTCCTTGGGGGCGCTTGAAGACGTCATGGTGATCTAGATCTGTCAGAAAACAGCTCGAAACAAAGGCAGAGGATATTTGCGTGATATGGTGGTCAAAACCTTCGGGAGATTATATAATGAATTTTTACCGACCAAATGAAGTATCGTGCAAGAAAACGGAGTTCGGAGAGCACACGAGGTGCCCACGAGACAGGGGGGCGCGCCCAGGGCGGTAGGGCGCGCCCTCCACCCTCGTGGACGCCTCGTGTCCTTCCCGGACTACTTCTTATTTTCCTATTTTCTTAAATATTCCAAAACGGAGAAATATTGCTATTAGAACTGTTTTGGAGTCGGTTTACTTACCGTACCACATACCTATTTCTTTTCAGAGTCTGAAACGTTCTGGAAAGTGTCCCTTATGTATTCCTCCGGGGTTACGGTTTCAATAACATTAGTTTCAACATTTATAGGATTACCTGAGATATAATGTTTGATTCTTTGACCGTTAACCACCTTCGAGTTTGTGCCTTAGAAGTTGTTGATTTTTATGGCACCGGAACGGTAGACCTCCTCGATAACGTAAGGGCCTTCCCATTTAGAGAGAAGTTTTCCTACAAAAAATCTTAAACGAGAATTGAAAAGCAAAACATAGTCATCTACATTAAACTCACACTTTTTTATCGTTTTGTCATGCCATCTTCTAACCTTTTCTTTAAACAATTTGGCATTCTCATAGGCTTGGGTTCTCCATTCATCAAGTGAGCTAATGTAAAATAACCTCTTCTCACCGGCAAGTTTTAAATCATAATTGAGCTCTTTTAATGGCCCAATATGCCTTATGTTCTAGTTTGAGAGGTAAGTGACATGCTTTTCCATAGACCATTTTATATGGAGACATACCCATAGGATTTTTATATGTAGTTCTATAAGCCCATAATGCAACATCAAGTTTCTTGGACCAATTCTTTCTAAATCTATTAACAGACTTTTGCAAAATTACTTTAAGGTCTCTATTACTCAATTCTACTTGACCACTAGACTGAGGGTGATATGGAGATGCAATTCTATGATTAACATCATACTTAGCAAGCATTTTACGAAAAGCACCATGAATAAATTGTGAACCACCACCAGTCATTAGGTATCCAGGGACTCCAAACCTCGGAAAAATAAATTCTTTAAGCATCTTAATAGAGGGGTTATGATCAGCAACCTGTTGGAATAGCTTCTACCCACTTAGTAACGTAATCAACAACAACTAAAATATGTGTATACCCATTAGAGGAAGGAAACGGTCCCATATAATCAAAGCCCCAAACATCAAATGGTTCAATAATAAGAGAATAATTCATAGGCATTTCTTGAAGTCTACTAATATTAGCAATTCTTTGACATTCATCACAAGACAAGACAAACTTACGGGCATCTTTGAAGGGAGTAGGCCAATAAAAACCGGATTGCAATACCTTATGTGCAGTTCTATCTCCAGCGTGGTGTCCTCCATATGCCTCGGAGTGGCACTTGCGTAGGATCTGTTCCTGTTCATGCTCAGGTACACAACATCTAATAACACCATCTACTCCTTTATAAAGGTGTGCACTACTAGGGAAAACCCTAGTAGTAGCGCGGATTTGAAGCCCACTAGTAGCGCGCGCTGCCGCGCTACTAACAAGGCGCTACAGCTATTACTTAGCAGTAGCGTGTGTGACATGCGCTACTGTTAAGACACATAGCGGCAACGCTTCTTCTCTCCCGCGATGCTGCTAATCTGGCTAGTTGCAGCGTGTTTACTAACAATCCCTACTAGTATTCTTTTTATTTTTTTATTTTTAGTGTATTTATCCGCTGTTATACAAATTTTGGTACAATACCAATTATGAGCTTTATATCATTATGTCCATAACAGTGTGTCAAATGAAGGTGGATTAGGTTCTAGTGGAGGCAATATGTGGTGCATGTCAAAAGTATACTACTAATCCAAACTTGATCTAGTTTGGACTAGTAGTACTTTCGATGTGCACCACATGTTGCCTCCACTTGAATCTAATCCGCCAGCCCAAGCTATTTAATCATCATCATAGTCATTACCACCAACAATATTTATTTAATCACCACTAACACTAGCTAATAATAATCATCATAGTCATTACCACCAACACTAGCTATTTTATCATCATAGTAATAGTGTAGCACATCATCATCCTCAAACTCATTTCTAGCTAGCTAATCACTCCTTTTGCTCTCTCTTAGGTAAAATAACATAGAACATGTGTAGCTATCCTCCTTCATCAAGTTGGAGCATGCAGATGAACCTGTCTCCTAATCGTGGGCTGCACTTCTATTTGCTGCCCCCTAGTACTTCTTTGCGCTCCTCCATCACACATTTGGTCCAGTCTTTCACTATTAAGAATCCGTCGCTAATCCTGAATGCACTAAAGTAATCTATAGGATATCTTGGCCGTAAGCTAATAATACTCATGGTACCTTTAGTCTCGATCCCATAAGGCACAACATTCATCGGGAGTCCCTGTTGAATAACATCGTATGGTAACATACTTATCAATGAAGTTTAGCTTCAAAAATAATGTATGGAAAAGATGCACTGAGGACAAACATTAAAAATCTTACCATCCTTCCTAAATAGATGTGACCGTAGTTCATTACGAACACTATTGGTCGCACGTTTTCAGTACTAATATTTCTAAATGCAGGAAGAAAATTTGTCTTGACAGTATCAAGATCCGCAAGCCATGAAACATAATGACTGAGCTCCTCGCAGTTGAGTTCAGCCCCGGCACAGTAGTAGGTCCTGTCTACCAAGCGCTGGACATGTTTGCTTGAACCGAAATAAGCTGACAATAGAAATTAGTTGTCAACTATTTTTGAATAAACAATATCAAAGACATAAATATGGTTGAGAAACTTACATAATGGTATAACTGGAGGCGTCTGCACATCGACCCACATGTCGGTATTACCTTCAATATCATCTTCCGGACGAATATCAAAGGTGATAACCATATCAGGCTCAAATGCATAAGTCTTGCATAGTGCTCGCCATGTTTTGCATCCAAAATAGGTGTAGTCATCTGAATTGTATAATTTTGCGTGGAAAATATAACCGTACTCAGTATTCAAGTAAACTTTGTTTACCTCCATAGTACGACTGAAACCTATCTTATCCAATACAAAGACTCTTGCATGGCAGGGGATACGCTAGTAGAATAGTAAAAAAATAATTATAAGTTGAAGCAAATGAAGCAGATGTCATGTTTAATTACGAAAAAAGACTTGTCGTTGTGACTTACTGTATCCACTTTGAAGTTCTCGTCCAGCTTGATGCTGAAGCGCCTATCATCATCTAGGAAGATTCCGTCGCACAGGCCACGCTCATCTTTGCAGTATTTGCAAATACCGAAATCCTTTTCGTCGTCAGACATTTCCTATGTTCATAGTTGAAACATTAATTGAAAATTGATCGAAGAGAACTACCAGGATACTCAACACACAAATCCGGGGCACTCGATATTTCCTACATATTCTGGCAGAAGTCATGCCAAAATTCACGGAAAAATCCGGCATGAACTTTGCTAAAATAGGACATATCGAGCGCCTGAAATTTGCCGGAATGGAAATGAATCAAAACTCCAGCAAAACATAGGACACTCGGAGGTGTAACCTGCAAACATGACCGGCGACTTGGTCATGCACAATTCTATTTGAGCAACACAAGATATACAATAAGTTCTTACTAACTAGTTCTATTAATTCAACTAGTTCTTACTAAAAATAAAATTACTATAAATAAAAATAAACTAGTACCTAATTAGTACCTAGTTCTAACTAACTAATTAGTACCTAGGAACTATAAATAAAGTTTTTACTCGTTTTATGATTCATCTTAGAAATTTGATTCGTTTCACCCTTACATGAACCCTAACTAATTTGAGCCGCATCCGCATCCGATTCGTTTCCACCCTTACATGAACCTAACTAATTTGATGCAACTAAAATATGAAGAAACCCTAGGCAGAGGTAGGGAGAGGGAGGAGAAGGCGTGCTCACCTCGGGTGACTGCGACGAGGGAGGGGCAGGCGGCGTCGAGGTCGTGGTCAGGGCTCGGGCGCGCAGCGGAGGGCGACGTCGAAGTCGGGGGCGGGGGCGGCGTTGAGGTCCGGGGCAGGGGCGGCGTTGAATCCGGGGTCGGGGGCGGCATAGAGGGTGTGCGGAGAGCGCGCGGCGGCCGACGGGCGACGGCGGTGGCGAGAGCAAAGCAGTTGGATTTGGGGAAACTGGCCGTGGGGAAGGACGAACCCGCGATTAAGTTAGAAGTAGCAGTAGCGTGTTTGGGAAAGCGCGCTGCTACTACATTAGCTATAGCGCGTCTGTGATACACGCTACTGCTACTCCTTTATCTTTTTTCCCCTTTTCATTTATTTTTCTTCACATTTTATTTTTCTCCTTTCACCTTATTCTATTTCTTTCATTTTCAATTACCTTTCTATCTGCTTTCCATTTAATTTTAGATCCTTTAGCAGTAGCGAGTTTAGAGGAAACCGCGCTGCTACAAAGAAATTAGCGGTAGCGCTGTTCTTTGTAGATCGCTACTACTATGTGTAGCCTGTGGAATAAAGCCGTGGGAATTTTAGTAGTAACGTGTTTGGGAAGAGGCGCGCTACTGCTAGAACTTTAGCTGTAGCGCGGTTTGAGCAGGCGCGCTACTGCTAGTTAGCACCAGCGTGCTTTTTTGACACACGCTACTGCTAAAGTTCTGTGTATAAGGTTTTCCCTAGTAGTGGTGGGTCATCCCAGAAGTAGTGTCTTAAATCATAGAAAAACTTTTTCTTTTGCTGGTATGTGAAACTAGGTGGTATGAATTTAGCAACAATGTAATTAGCATAATCAACATACCATGGAGCAGTACGAGAAGCATTTATGATAGCTAATTGTTCATCAGGAAAGCTATCATCAATAAGTAGTGGGTCATCAAGAACATTCTCTAACCTAGACAATTTGTCTGCAACGGGGTTCTCAACTCCCTTTCTATCAATAATATGCAAATCAAATTCTTGTAGTAGGAGAACCCATCTAATAAGTCTAGGTTTAGCATCTTTCTTCTCCATAAGATATTTAATAGCAGCATGATCAGTGTGAACAGTTACTTTAGAATCAACAATATAAGGTCTGAACTTATCACATGCAAATACAACTGCTAAAAATTCTTTTCAGTAGTAGCATAATTTCTCTGGACAGTGTCAAGAGTTTTACTAGCATACTGGATAACATTTAATTTCTTATCAACTCTTTGCCCTAAAATAGCACCTACAGCATAATCGCTAGCATCACACATAATTTCAAAGGGTAAATTCCAATCAGGTGGCTGAACAATAGGTGCAGTGATCAAAGCTTTCTTAAGTATTTCAAATGCTTCTACACAATCATCATCGAAAACAAAAGGAATATCTTTTTGCAATAAATTGGTCAGAGGCCTAGAGATTTTAGAGAAGTCCTTAATGAACCTCCTATAAAACCGGCATGACCAAGGAAACTTCTTATACCTTTAATGTCCTTGGGACACAACATCTTTTCAATGGCATCAACTTTAGCTTTATCAACTTCAATACCTCTTTCAGAAATCTTATGCCCCAAGAAAATGCCTTCATTAACCATAAAGTGGCACTTCTACCAATTGAAAACAAGACTAGTATCTTCGCATCTCTGCAAAACTCAATCAAGGTTGCTCAAGAAATCATCAAAAGAAGATCCATAAATAGAGAAATCATCCATGAAAACTTCACAGATCTTTTCACAAAAGTCAGAGAATATAGCCATCATGCATCTTTGAAAGGTAGCAGGTGCATTACATAAACCTAAAGGCATACATCTATAAGCAAAAGTACCGAAAGGGCAAGTAAGAGTGGTCTTTTCTTGATCCTCCGCTGACACAGGTATTTGAGAGAAACCAGAATAACCATCTAGAAAGCAAAAATGTGTATGTTTGGATAATCTTTCTAGCATTTGATCAATAAAAGGTAAAGGGTAATGATCTTTTTTAGTATCCTTATTTAATTTGCGGAAATCAATTACCATCCTATAACCTGTAACAAATCTTTGCGGGATCAATTCATCTTTATCATTAGGAACGACAGTAATACCTCCCTTCTTAGGGACACAATGGACAGGACTTACCCACTAACTATCAGCAACGGGATAAATTATACCTACCTCCAGGAGCTTTAGTATTTCTTTTCTTACCACTTATTTCATCTTAGGATTTAACCGTCGTTGGTGATCAATAACTGGTTTGGCGTCTTTCTCCAATTTTATTTCATGTTGGCACAGAGTGGGACTAATGCCCTTAAGATCATCAAGAGTATATCCAATAGCAGCACGGTGCTTTTCAGAGTTTGCAATAATCTCTCCTCTTCCTGCTCTGAAAGGTTAGCACTAATAATAATAGGATATATCTTCTTTTCATCAAAATAAGCATATTTAAGAGTATCAGGTAATGGTTTAAGCTCAAACACGGGATCACCCTTGGGTGGTGGAGGATCCCCTAGGATTTCAACAGGTAAGTTGTGTTTCAAAATAGGTCCCTATTTAAAGAATACTTCATCTATATCCCTTCTTTCATTCATAAACATATCATTTCATGGTCTAGCAAATATTGTTCTAAAGGATCATTAGGAGGCACAGCAATAGAAGCAAGACCAATAATTTCATCCTTACTAGGCAATTCTTTATCATGGGGTTGTCTACGAAACTTAAGAAAATTAAACTCATGAGACATATACCCTAAACCAATAGTAACAACATCCTTTTCGCAATCTATCTTAGCATTAATAGTATTCAAGAAGGGTCTACCAAGTATAATGGGACAAAAGTCTTCTTGTGGGGAACCAAGAACAAGAAAATCGGCATGATATTTAACTTTCCCCACAAGACTTCAACATGTCTAACAATCCCAATTGGTGAAATAGTATCTCTATTAGCAAGCTTAATTGTAACATCAATTTCTTCAATCTCAGCAGGTGCAATATCACGCATAATTTCTTGGTATAAGGAATGAGGTATTGCACTAGCACTAGCACCCATATCGCATAAGCCATGATAACAATGATCTCCTATTTTAATAGAAATAACAGGCATGCCAACAACAAGTGTCGGGGAGGCTGATCCA
>NW_025225725.1:0-8755 GCF_018294505.1 Triticum aestivum | reverse complement strand
GGGGGGGGGGTGTTAGAGTTATAATATAAGTCATGTACCCCTTTGTATTTATCCCGTTGTATAAGGGGCTTCCTGCATATGTCCCACACCTGTACATGTATATATATCGGCCTATGGCCTCATGGGAATACAAGTTGCTTATTCCTAACAAAGATCAACTCAGCAACATAAACAAGATCTTTATCATATCCTCTAAGAAAAAGATGTATCATCATATTACTGGCTATATCTCCTAGGAATATCAATGACAACAAAATAAACCTTCAGCCTTTACACATGTATTTGTTGGGTGACAGAGTTGAATGATGTGACTGGTGTTTGTATGACAATATGAGCTAATAATAGATTGTTGTCAACCTATAGATTCTGGAACAGCTAGACCAAGAGAGAACTTCCGGCATACAACATTTGAATCATCTGGATATCATTAATGGCCAAAAAGGAGTCACTTTTCTTGGCATCACCACCATTTTATTTGCTTATTTGTGTTATTACCATGTGTGAATCGCAATAAGCTGAAAGGACTGTAGTTTGAGGATGGGTGCATGCTAACCATAGTGTCCGCCAGATATTTTCCAAAGAGAAAAACAATCAGTTCAAATCTCACAAAGTATATTCAAAAGATCCTTCTTACCTGGTGAACCATTCAGCACATCAAAACAGAAAGTCATCCTATGTATGGGATCCATCACATCCACCAACAATGGTTGTGCCTACAAGCAAAAGGCATGCATTTAATAAAATTTCAAAAAAATGGATATGAGAAGGCAACAGTGAGTCGTCTGTTACATAGATGAATTGACAAATATAAAAAAACAGCTCAACTTTTGTATTTATATTTTGTAGCTCGCTACTCTACTCATAGTGTCAAAAGATAAAACCATATATTTTGCATTTTGCAAGGGATAGAAAGAAGTATCCATAGCTACCTGAATTTAGCTCATAAGAAAGCAATACACTGCCTATAATTTATCTCATGTATACTCAACCCCCCTCAGGTCAAGAATACAAAAAAAGTGCCAAAACTCATAAAAGTTACCGACAAAAGTGTTCTTGGCTATTCAAACTAAATAAATAGAGCATGATTCGAGATAACAAACACTAGAAAAAAGAAGTGGTATAGATGTACTATTCACTAGCAAGTGACAAGGAAAATTACTATTCCAGAAGGTACACTTTCAATGAAAGTTATTTTATTGAGTTAAGAAAAATAGAAAGACTAAAAGTACTAGATAAAAGAATATAGCTGGCTGAGGTTCCGAACATGCCCAATGAGTTGACCGTTTGACATTTGAATTCACATTGTTGCTTATTTCATTTGATATTTGATTTGTTATCTCCCTAGGATGAAGACAAATATATTGAACGACAAAACAATGTGCGGCTATATTAAATGAAAGAGTATTATTATAAGTTCGTCTATATAGCAAAGGTATTCGATCATCCATATTTAAAAACATAACAAGACTAGGTTACTACTACGATGCGAGGACTAATGAAGAACAATCACCTGGCATACAGAAACTCTTGAATGAATGATGACCACTAACATGACGGGTTCCACAAAGTTTCTTCGATTGCATCGACTTAAGTTGAATTATATAGACATTGGGGCCCACATATAGAATTATATCATCACTATCCTCAGTATATCTCAGTCTAAATAACAACCCTTGCCTCTCTCCTTTAACCCCATGGGGGGATCCCATCAATGTTACGCATATCAATGGTCTTCCACAACTCCCATTTGGTAACACCCGGACAATTAACCTTCCTTTGCCACATTTGAATGTTATGGTCATAGTGAGACAATATGGCGATACTAACAACGCCATCCATGATCTGGATGACCTCATGCATGTCAAAAAGCGACGGGCCTCATTTATTGTGGGAGGCACATCGATCAAAGCTAGGATGTGTCCATCCAAATGAAACTCAATCATGTAGTCTTCAAACAACCAGTAAAGTGCATTACCAACTAGCGACCCATGAATACTGGCACCACGAAGCTCACATGGAGTCGGTGTTGAGATGACGTCGCCCCATATGCCAGCCTCCGAAGAGTAAACAGATGCCAAAACGAGTTGTGGACCACTGTAGTAGGTGCTGGTGGAGAGCAAGACCACCTTGAATGGGCTCAAGTGGCAGCTTCCATGCACATGGCCGTGGTCAGCAGCCGCATAGAGCACTGCGCCGTTGACATAGCGTTTATTGAACTCCGGAGGAATGGACACACGACACTCCTCGTCGGTGATGGGGGCAATGACAATAAGATCCTGCTGCAGTGGGCGCATGATGAGAAGGCGGCCGTGGCGGCACCCAAGGAGTTGGAACCTCGAGAGGTTGCCATTGTCAATGACGTGGGCTCGCAGGTCGAAGCATTGTGAAGGGATACGATCAGGATGGTCCAGGATTGGTCTGAACATGATACCATCCATGTTATCCTCGAAGAAACCGAGGAGGGGTGGCTTTTGGTGGTATTCATGGAACTGGCGGTGGAACCTTGGGTCGGTGCTGGCGCGTTGCCATCGCTTGCAGACAGCGGAGGCGCGGGGCAGGGAGGATGGTCGCGGCGGGAGACGGAGCAAAATCTCCCTCAAGAGATTGTCGTCTTCAAGCGGCGAGGCCAGCCTCGCAGGCGAGATGTGGCGATTGCTGCGGATCACTGTGGATGCCTCCTCACTCGCGTGGACCTTGGGACGGAGGCGCATGCTGCGCCGGCGAGCCACTTCTTGAACCTAGGGATGGAGGCGAGGACTGCGGCGGCGGTTCACTCCGTCGCCAATGTCACTCGCGTGGGTTAGGGGATGGAGGCG
Organism: Triticum aestivum; assembly: GCF_018294505.1. Classification (NCBI taxonomy): domain Eukaryota; kingdom Viridiplantae; phylum Streptophyta; class Magnoliopsida; order Poales; family Poaceae; genus Triticum; species Triticum aestivum. The sequence continues at coordinate 5,939 of NW_025225725.1, read as the reverse complement.
AGGGCTGCGACGGCGAGCCGCTCCGGCGGCATCGAGGGCAGCGTTCATCCGTCGCTGCCAAGAAGACCTAGCCGAGATGGTCATTGTGGTAGCAGGCTAGCTAGCAGTGGGTTGAGTTCGCTCCTAATTGTTTGTAGATACCATTGGTTGGCCTTGGGCCCTAATTGGACAAAGTAAGCAAGTGTTGGGCCCCCATCGTTCGTTAGATCGTTGTCACGAACTCAACCCGCATCATACATCTCACCCTAATTACGTACTTAACACATAGCATATTCATCTCACTTAACCTAGAGAGGTGGTCAGCCCTCTGTTCCCCTCTCGTTAGTGTTCTCTCTCCTCTCGGGCGGCCGCGATCAGCTTTCCTCATAGAGACCGGCCATCCCCTGGCCTCTTCTTCCCGCCGGTGTAAGTAGGGGCCCGGTGGCCTCTCCAGCGACAGGGAGTTGGGGTTTGTGCTAGGGTTACTACCGCCCGCAGATCATCTTCACGGGCAAGAGAACATGGAGGAAGTCGCATCGGGATCGGGACAAGCGGTCTCCGACCTGGAGGCGATGATAGAGGAATTAGGGTTGAAAGAGGACGATCTTCAAGACGTTGTGGTCGAGGACGAAGAACTCCCGGTGGAAACGACCCGGTGGATGGCAATAGCTAGGGTTCACACTGAAAAACCCTATAGCCAGTACTGGTTCTTCAGAAACATGAGGGTCGCGTGGGATTTGGCAAAGGAGGTTAAGATCCGCCCTCTCGAGGATAACCTGTACATGATGCAGTTTGGCAGCCTCGGCGATTAGGAGCGAGTCATGGAGGAAGGTACGTGGCAATTCAAAGGGAAGGCCTTGGTCATCGCCCCGTACGATGGGTTCACCAAGCCGTCAACAATTGAGCTGAATAAGATCGACATCTAGATGCAGATACACGATCTTCCGGATGGTTTTTTCCCCAAGATCAAGGCTCTTTCTGCTATGGTGGGAGAGTTCATCTTCGCAGAGCCAAAATCTCATGATTTTGAGGGGAACTTTGCACGGGTTTGACTGAGGATTGATGTTACAAAACCTCTCAAGAATGTTGTTTCGCTGGTTATCAATAAGAAAGATGATGTCCAAAGGGTGATCTTCAGGGTGAAATACGAACGCCTACCAGATTGGTGCGCTGTTTGTGGGTACATGGGCCATCTATTCAAGGAGTGTGGTGATGGAGTACACCCCCGAAAGCCCTTGTTTTCAAAGACCTAAAAGCTGCTTGGTTCAAAGGACCGGGTAATGGTCCAGGAGAAGGTCACGGCTCCTCTGAAGGAAATGGATCACGAGGTGGTCAGGGGAGAGTCCGTTCGGGAAGGGGGCGCGGTCGAGCACGCGGTCCCGCAGAACATACTACCCAGGAAGATCCTTCTGAAGCTGACAGAGAACAGGAGGATAGAGGCATAGCCATGGTAGAGGCTGACAGGAACATGAAGAGGGGAGCTGGGATTGATCCTTCGGCATCAGCGCCCGTTGCAAGCAATCTTCTGCTACTGCCGGGCCAAACTGAGGTGCCACCTAGCCCTTCCTCAAAACAGGAGTAGAAAAGGAACAAACCAAGCACGTCGACAAATGAGAAGATCAACGGAAAGAACACAGCTGCAAACAACACACCTGATGCGCGTTTGGCGGGCTCCCTAGTGGGGTCGCGCCTAGCGCAATGAGTTTCCTCTGTTGGAACTGCCACGGGGCTGGCAAACCCGCGACAGTTCGAGATCTTTGTGACCTAACGAAGCAGTTTGCCCCCTCTGTACTGTGTATCTTGGAAACTCAAATAGAGGGATCTAGAGTCGAGAGTTTGGTTGGTTCATTAGGCTATAATAAAAGTTTTGATGTTAGTAGCTTTGGCAGAAGTGGTGGTTTATGTATTTTCTGGAACGAAGAAATAAAGCTTGAGATTGTTGGTTATTCTCGGTATCATATTGATGTTGAAATTGATGAGCTGGTTGATATGAAAATAAGGGTCACCTTTGTTTACGGAGAAGCACAAGTTAACGAAAGACACAAAACGTGGGACATGCTTAGAGGAATCGTGGGGACTAGTGACATACCATGGCTGGTCGTCGGAGATTTCAATGAAGTTTTACACGCCCATGAGCATGATGGCGTGGGCAACAGGAGCCAAGCGCAGATGGATGCGTTTAAGGATGCCCTTCACACATGTGGACTTACGGATATAGGCTATATGGCCACAGATTGGACCTTTGAGAAAAAGGTGACAGGAGGAACATATACACGGGCACGCCTAGACCGGGGAGTGGCTAACCCGGCCTGGGGTATTGCCTTTCCTTCGGCGTAGTTAGAGCACAAAACGGCAGTCACCAGTGACCACGTCCCCATTTATGTAAATCTCATGCATGGCGATGCATGCAGGCGGGCCCCAGAGAAATTTAAGTATGAGGTTGCATGGGAACGAGATCCCACGTTGAAGCCTGCCATCCAGCGTGCATGGTCCAATGGCGCGGGAGATTCGGTTGGTTCCCTAAAAGACAAGCTGCGGTCGCTGTCAACAGACCTGTCTCATTGGGAAAGGACAAATTTTGGCAATGTTCGGCGTGACATTCAGCGCCTGAAAAAGGAGCTACAGGAGCTGCGGGAATCCCCAAACAGATTTGGTCCAATAGATATTGAATTAAAGTTAATTGAGAGGCTCACTGAATTATATCACAAGGAGGCAATGTTGTGGCGCCAGCGGGCCCGCCTGGAATGGCTAATGCATGGTGACAAGAATAATTACTTCTTTCACCTCCGAGCAAGTCGTAGAAGAAGGAAGAACCAGATTAAATCACTTCAGAGGCCGGATGGGCAGATGACAGTTAATGTGAATGAGATGGAGGATCTGACCAACAGCTTTTATAGAGATTTGTACACTTCCGAGGGGGTGCACAATATGGACCAAGTCCTTGATACGGTACCAACAAAAGTAACCGCAGAAATGAATGAGTCTCTGAATGCGCCGTACAGTAAAGACAAAGTTAAAAAAGCTCTCTTTCAGATGTACCCTACCAAGGTGCCCGGTCCCGACGGATTTCTGGCGCACTTCTTTCAGCACCACTGGGACCTATGTGGGGATGGCGTTACAAGGGCCGTACTAAGGATTGTGGAAGGTACAGAATCAGCAGAGTGCATCAATGATACCGTTTTGGTTCTAATCCCAAAGGTAAAAAATCCAACGCTCCTGTCTCAATTCCGTCAATTAGCCTGTACAATGTTTTGTATAAAATTGCTTCCAAGGTGATAGCAAATAGACTGAAAGAAGTGTTGCCTGAGATTATATCATAGGAACAGTCAGCCTTTGTTCCAGGGAGGATGATCACAGATAATATTATAACTGCATATGAGTGCCTGCACTTTATGAAGAGAAACAAAGCCAAGAAAAATCAGTCGTGCGCTCTCAAGCTTGACATGATGAAAGCTTATGACATGGTGGAATGGCCATACCTCAGAGCTATAATGCTTAAGCTGGGTTTCAGCAACAGGTGGGTTGATATTGTTATGGGCCTGGTTACCACAGTCAGTTTTTCTGTCTTGTTCAACGGAAAGAAACTACAATATTTCAAACCTTCGAGAGGGATCAGACAAGGGGACCCAATATCCCTATACTTGTTCTTGCTGGCAGCAGAGGGCCTTTCGTGCCTCTTAAAATCAAAAAGTGAGTCATCGAACTTGAGTGGTTTGCAGGTTGCTCCTACGGCACCACCTGTAAGCCATCTTTTATTTGCTGATGACAGTCTGTTGTTTATCAAGGCCAATGGTGTGGGAGCTAATGAGGTGTACCATGTTTTGGAGACCTATTGCCAGGCGACGGGGCAGAGGATAAACCATGCAAAATCGTCTATATACTTTAGCAAGGGGGTTCCGGACTCTGTGAGACAAGAGATCAAACAGATACTCCATGTTCCTAATGAGACTCTAAATGAGAAATACCTGGGGATGCCTTCTGATATAGGGAGTTCAAAAAATGGTGCTTTTAAGTATTTAAAAGACCGTCTGTCAAGTAAGGTTCAGGGCTGGATTGAACGCACTATCTCCTCTGCGGGGAAGGAAGTGTTGGTGAAATCTGTGGCACAGGGAGTCCCGGTTTTCTCTATGTCTTGCTTCAAGCTCTAGAGAGGTTTATGCAAACATCTGAGCATGCTTATTAGAAAATTCTGGTGGGATAGAAAGGAAGGAAAATAGAAGCCTCATTGGGTCTCCTGGAAAACTATGACGCAACCCAAGAGCATGGGGGGTTTGGGTTTCAAAGATTTTGAACTCTTTAACTTAGCAATGTTGGCAAAACAAGCATGGAGGCTATTACAGAATCCAGAAACCCTGAGCGCACGCATTTTGAAAAGTGTATATTACCCTAACTTGGATATCCTGGGTGCTGAACTTGGGCGCCACCCAAGCCAAGTGTGGCGGGCCATCATTGAGGGCAGGGACACACTACGTCAGGGGCTGATTAGACGGATTGGGAACGGAGAACAACACATATTTGGAATCAGAACTAGTTGCCCCGTGAGGGGATGTTCCGACCCTTGGGAAGTATAGCTCAAAACCCGCCCACCAGGGTGTCTGAGCTCATCATCGGTGCGACAGCATCATGGAACAGACGACTGGTTGAAGAACATTTTATGCCAAAAGATGCACAAGTTGTACTAGCAATCCCTCTTTGCACAGGAAACATAACTGACTTTTGAGCCTGGTACTACGAGAAACATGGAGCTTTTACTGTCAAGTCTGCGTACAAGATGCTAATTGCAACCAAACTAAGAAGGGAGGCTTGGTTGGAAGGGTCGGCCGGACCATCTAACTCCATAGCAGAAGAGGGAGCATGGAAGAGACTATGGAGGACGGAGGTGCCGGGTAAAATTCGTATGTTCTTATGGAGACTCTCGAAGCACTCCCTCCCAACAAACGATGTCAGAGAACATAGGCGCATGGCTGACTCTGACCAATGCGGGCTGTGTGGTAACCGGGATTCATGGCGTCATTCCTTGCTAGAGTGCTCATCATCAAGGAGTGTTTGGGCGCTCATTGATGAGGACATTACACATAAAATTATAGGGAGCACGGAGCCAAGCGCAAGGCAGTGGTTGTTCACACTCATACAAGTGTTATCACATGATCAGTTCATCCTTGTAGCAGTCATGTTGTGGTCTATCTGGCATGCCCGACGCAAAGCTATTCATGAATCCATCTTTCAGAGTCCCCAGTCAACCTTCGGCTTTATTGGACGTTTCATTGCAGACCTAGATACCATAAGGACCAGGGAACCAGAGCGGGGCGTTGTACCAGCGTGCACGGCACCTGTCCAGAGACGGCCGAAGAAACCCCCGGTGGGATATTGCAAGATTCATGTGGATGCAGGAGTTATGGCAAGAAGAGGAGGATCTGCGGCAGCTGTTTGCAGAGATGTGGATGGAAACTATATGGGCAGTTCGGCTCTAGTAATCGAGGGAGTGGAAGACCCGGCAACACTTGAAGCTATCGCTTGCCGGGAGGCGTTATCCCTTGCTGAAGATATGGGTATTCATAACTTTGTTATTGCATCAGATTGCCAACAAGTCGTTTCAGATATCAACAGGAAGTCACATGGGACGTATGGAGCGATTATCGCGGAAATAAACCTTAGAGCTTCTTTTTTTCAATGTATTTTTTTCCTTTGAGAGTCGTGTTGTGAATTATGAAGCACATAGTTTAGCCAAGTTCTCCCTCTCGAGAGGTCCAGGATGCCACGTCTGGTTTGGCGCTCCTCATGACCAGAGACGTATCCCACTCCATGTGGACTTTTCTGAATAAACTTGGTTTTCCCCCTAAAAAAAGCATCTCACCCTAATTTATTTGTAGTCGTCAATCTGCAAAGACCGACCACATCCATCTGAACTACTTCTTGCTCTTTTGTTCTTGCTACTGTAATTATATAGCTTAAATTACGAA
>NW_025225724.1:0-9170 GCF_018294505.1 Triticum aestivum | reverse complement strand
TTTGTTGTCAAGGTGAGTTGAGGCACACAACAAGGGCTGAGGTTGAAAAATAAAATGCCATTGTGATGGTAAGCAAAATATCAGGTTCCAATTAGTGGAGGACTACAAAAGTTAAAGAGGTCTTGATGAGATGATTGACATGACATGAATAGTTAATTTGATGTGTATCATGGGCACTTCTTCATTATTCAGTTGTCTCGCTTGAATTTGTGGACCAACTGGTGGACATAGTTCAGTTTTCACAGATAGCAAAAGCTGCAAAACTGGGTGTGCTAGATTTTGTTCAAATTGCAAACTTTTATTTGATAAAGCTGATCAGGTTTACTTGTGTAGATCAATGCAGTACCAACTGTAAAAGAGTGACAACACAAGGAGAAGAGCCTCCTTTTTTGTATTACACTGGGATTGAACCCGCATGTTGCTGGGGCAACCCTCTTTTATTTTGGTATTTAACTCCATTTTCTGGTGTATCTTTGTTTATTGAAAATAGTTGTTTGTCCTGCCCTTGACAATTCGCAATGTGTGCATGGCATCTTATATACACTATGGCTGGCTAATTTAGATGATTACCACCTACGACCACTATATTGCCTATTTTTCTTGTGATGGCAGCCATAAATAGAGGGTTCAGCAAGGCCTTGAGAGAGACAGGTGGCAACTTCTCATGTAAAAAAACTATAGATAGAGGGGGGGGGGATAGACTTCTAGAATTTACGCCAGGTTAAGACAAGCAAATTTCAAAATATAAAAGCGTATGATTACTTGTGGACGTGATGGTGGAAGAGAACTTGAGAATTAGAAAGGTGGAGATAGTGGGTGAAGAAGTATGTCTCATTATCATCAGAATATGAATATGCTAGAATTTAGAATCTCACCAATGAATATATATTATATGTGAGCTTATTTATCCCCTCAAAAAAATATGACCTTATTTTTATATTAATATTGTTTATACATGTTCACTTTTGAGATCAGAGATGAAAACTAATGGCTTCCAATGATGCTTTGAAAATGCCGATTGACAAAGCTTTACGAAGGACCGGACTGAAAAATTGTCTTGTTTTAACAATCACAAGAGATGCATACACATAATTATTCTTTATATATTTCTTGTGCATGATAATACAAAAGGTGTGTTTCTATATATATTTGTTTTTGCAGAGTATCAGAGAGATGAAGATGGATTACGATATTCAAAAAGAATTCATCGACAAGGGTGTTCAAGCTATGTTGTTGAAATGGGCCGAAAATTCACTAAGTTTGATACAACAAAAGGCCCGTGGCAACGCACAGTCATGTCACACACACTGATGAATTATTGGCATGGGATAATCTCTAGCTAGAGAGCACCTAGCCTGTTTGCTCCATAAAGCACGTCTGCACATATATTTTGTACTGTAAGAACCTTCAAAATCTGAATAGTATGGAAATCAGGAAAATTATATAGCTATTTGGGTGTATCTCTACTCTTAATGTCAGGGTTATGTTATCAACTAATGGGTTGTTGATCTAAATTAAGGTTTAATTCTTACACGAATTAATGTTGACTCGATTCCCTGTAGTAGGTAGAGAGGCTTCTACTCTCATGATTTACTCTGATTAGTTTGCTTGGCTCCATGCTCCTCATGATTTCTTTGAATTTTTCTGTAGGAGCTCGATCAAAAGTCACCTAAGAAAAATATGTCGTTCTTCTCTACAATGGTTACGTGGAATTTGAGGAGAATCTGTGCACCAGCATCCGGCTCCTTGATGTGGCTCTGATCATATTGCGTAAATATATTTCTAATAAAGCAATCGCCCGATGGTGTACATGTTAGAAATAATAAGATGTAATCATCAAGTGTGAGAGATGGCAACATCATGATGGGATGGTATGTACTGTTCTGCTCATCAATAGGTTAGTCTTTCATTCTCTTGCAGTCAGTATGTTTTTTGTTATGCAAACAATTAGGAAATATCTAATTTCTATGTACGTCCAAATATATATAAGTGGTTGTTGATAACACTGAATTTGGATTTGTTAACGGTCGCTGCATTTGGTCTATCCCGAGCCTCTGGCTGTGGATCATGTTCTTTTGGTATCCGCTTGCCACGATATGTTATCTCTGGTTGTGGTTGTGGTTACACTACTGGTATGTGTTACCACTAAATTTGCATCAAATAGCATTTCATTGGAGATGGCTTTGCAGCAAATTGCAAATCGCGCAAACCAAGCCATCGCCGCCTCGTCGCTCTCGCCGGGAGCGACAACAACCGCCGACCTCTTCTTAGCCGGTATCTCCTCCATCTGGATGCCCTGCGGCACGAGCCACTCCGCCACCGCCTGGGACTCGACCTCCGGGAAGTTTAGGTCCGTCTTCGGCCGTCCGGCACGCCACACCGCCACGCCGTAGGCACGCGTGGCCTCATCGATGGTGGGATACGTGCCGAGCCACCGACGATGCCCGGCGTCGGAGAACTCCAGTCCGAAGTTCCCGGAGGGCTTCGCCCTCATGCCGAACAAACCGGACTTGCCCTTGGGCGTCTTCTTTGGCGCCATCGGGGAGCGGGCGGCGGTCGAGCAGGGAGCAGGGCAGCGACGTGCGGGGCGGAGGCGGACGGAGCGGGGCGGAGGTTGATGGAGCGGGGTGGCAGACGGACCGGAGAGGAGGCGGACGGAGCGGGGCCGGGCGAAAGATGGACCGGAGGCGAAGGCTGCCAGAGAGGAGGCGGGCGGGATCGGGGCGGGGCGGAGGCGGCTGGAGCGGAGGCGAACACGATGGGGGGCGGCAGGCGGCGGCCTAGGCGGGGTGGAATCAATGGCGGGGATCTGGATCTACGGCGGGGCAAGCCCTTAGAAAGTTAACATGTAACTTTTGCGAACTATTTCAAGAGACCGTGGCAACGCACAGGCACTCTACTAGTACTACTAGTGGAGTAGTACTACCCAATAGGAGTACAAGATATGCATGCAGTTAATGAATGCTCTGGACCCACGCCCATCTGCCCTCCCTTGCTAGCGTGATCTTCTGTGCTACTTGTACTAAAGTCTCCTCGTGTGCCCTCCTGTGGCATGGAATCCCACGACGCTGCAAAATACTATCACCTCCTCCCTCCGTCTGGTGAAGAGTGTACATCTAACTTTAAAATTTATCCACAAAACAGTGTACTTCTATCTGCCCTATGCACTTTAAAGTGGGAAAAAATACTTCTCTCTCATCACACGGTAATCAAGACCAATAACAATCTACACATGGTCTTCTTAATTTCTATATGCACTTAGCTCATCGGGGGTTGGGTAATTAAAGAGGACAGAGATGGTGACTTGCACATTTCCAATGCATTTTTTAACTAACTCAATAATTTGTCTTAAAATTTCTACATGTACACTCTTCACCGGACGTAGGGAGTAGTAATAACACTGCACTCACCCAATCAATGCTAGAGTGAGTGGGTTTGCATGCACGACAGGTGCAGCGCTGGTTAGGGTGATTAGAGAGCGGGCCGTATGATGTGATCGTAGGTAATTCTGGATTTTTTTACAGTCTACTGTCCTATGTCTCTTTCCAACGGTATTCTTGTTACTCCATTTTTCCATTCCGTCGGAAGATATCTCACCAATTTCATATAAAATTCTCATTAAAAATCAATACATGTGCAATGAGCCCATGCACCAATCGAGTCAATGGCTCTACAGGCAAAGCAACCAAAATAGACAACGACCAGCGGTTCTCAGGGTCCTCACTCCGGCTTCCACATCGGCTCTGAGGCCACGCGCCCATGTGGTCGGTGGCGAAACTAGAAGGCCTCGAAGGCCTCATCCCTAGGAGGAAGTCAAGGGAACGCCATCGGCGTCCGCTCTGACATGGGGCAAAACATGGGTTTTCGCCCGAGACATCTCAGACTCCAGCTAACCCTTGCCGCCGCCGGCCCCCTCCCCCCCTTCTCCTCTCCCTCGCCACCACCGGAGGGGGTCACCGGAAAGTCGCGCGTCTGCCGGGAAGGGTGGTGGCGAGGATCTGTCCGCTCTGTTTAGCGCAGGGGGCTTTGGAGCAAGGGCGGCGGCCTCGGGTGGTGGTGCTTCGTCGTCTTCAGCTGGCGGCCATCGCGGTTGCTGGCCGTCCCCCTTGGCCACGCAGGTGGCAAGGCAGCGGCGGGTGGTGCCTATGGGGCGCGGTGGTTGCGGGGGCGCCCGCCCCGGATCTGATGCCTCCGCCCCCAACCCTTTTGGCCCCTGTCAAATCTGGTCTCTGGCTGCCCCAGGTCGTCGGCGTCGCGTCTGTGGTAGGGGTGGGGGACATGTGGGGCCTGGAGAAATCCACGGCTGGATATGCCGGCCAAAACGACGGCGACACCTGAGGGCTGGCTACTTGTAGGCTCCGTCAAGGTGACCCCTTCCCCCCTTCTACCTCTCTCCCCTGCTCGTGCACCGGGGTGAAAACCCAAATCTCCTTGGATTGGGCGGTAGCGGCGCTCGCGGCGCCGTCACCTACATGGAGGTGCCGCCTTCGCTGAGCATGGGGTGGTGGCAAGTTCGGTCTGGTTGGTGGGCATCCACGGTGACATGGTTGGAGTTGGTGGTGTCTTGGAGGTTCTTCTCCAAGTTCGGTGGCTTCCCACCATTAGTGCTCTGTCATCAGCAGCCCCACCGTGCATTTTGCTTCTCCTTGCGTATTAATATGCTAAGCTAACGGGTGGGCCTTGTCCATCACATCATTCTCCTAATGAGGTGATCTCGTTCATCAAATGACAACACATGTCTATGGTTAGGAAACTTAACCATCTTTGATTAATGAGCTAGTCTAGTAGAGGCTTACTAGGAACAGAATGCTTTGTCTATGTATCCACTCATGTATTAAGTTTCCGGTTAATACAATTCTAGCATGAATAATAAACATTTATCATGATATAAGAAAATATAAATAACAACTTTATTATTGCCTCTAGGGCATATTTCCTTCACCTTCTCCATCAACAGCTGGTCCTTCTTACGCAATGCACACCTTAGGGGCTCAATTTCAGCATAATCAGCAATCCTTGCCATCTCAAGGTCATCTCTTTCAGCACATAGCACTTGCTTCTCCTTCTTCAGTGACAAAACAGCATCTCGGAGATCGATAATCAGTTGCGCGAGGTGAGGAGGAGTTGGATCATCGACAAATTCGAACAAGTTGCATCTCTCAGGAAACTGCCAACCACAAACCCGAATTAATACCGTCCACAAAGGGATCATGTGAAAATTTGTACAGAATTTTACTTACCCGATCTCGCATGCATTTTACATACACTACAAAAAAAAGACACATCCGTGACATTTTGGGCCGAACGAATTTTTTTCCTGTCATACATATGACATTTCTATGACGATAATTGTGACAAAACCCGGTATCATCATAGATGTGGTGGGCTCCTACTTTTATGACGAAAAATCATGACAGAAAATGGGCTTTTCGTCCTAGGCGGGCCGGAGACGCAGCTGCATGACATTCTTTGGGCCATCCATGAGAGAAAAAAACAGTGGTAGAAGCGAGGGCGAGGAAAATTTCGGGGAGTTCCCGGTTACGGTGGGAGGTCGGAGGCCGAGCGATGTGTGTTTCTCTCGTACACGTACGCGCGTGTGTGCGAGGCGTTGGCTCTAACTGAACCCGAGCAAGGAGTTAGGCTCTAACTGAACCCGAGCGATTGCACTGCAGGCTACGCGTTACTGAACCCAAGCGATCGATTGATGGCTGTTAACTGAACCCGATCGAGCGATTCCTTCGCTACTGCTGCTAACTGAAGCCGATGGATGCTGCCTCTCTAGATGAACAGTGAGCGTTGTGGGGGGGTTGGATGAACAGTGAGGGGTGACGTTGCCTCTGTATGAACAGGACCCCGTGGTGTGGAGGGCTGGATGAACAGGACGACCCCGTGGAGGGCTGGATGAACAGTAGACGGTGGAGGGGTGGATGAACAGTAGACGGTGGAGGGGTGGATGAACAGTAACCCGTGGAGAGGTGGTTGAACAGGAGCCCGTGGAGAGGGATGGTTGAACAGTAGCCGGTGGAGTAGCGTGCGGTGGAGGCTGGATGAACAGGAGCCCGTGGATGAACAGTCGCAGGTGGAGGCTGGAGGAGGTCGACGGTGGATGAACAGTAGCCCATGGAGGCTGGAGGAGGTCGACGGTGGAGATGAACAGTATCCCGTGGAGTCCCGTTTTGCGGTATGCCACACCCCTCCCAATGAACAGGACCCCCGTTTCGACCGTAGCGCTCCAACACAAGTCTGTTTCGTCCGTTTTGCGGTACGCCACACCCCTCCCGATGAACAGGACCCCTGTTTCGACCGTAGCGCTCCAACACAAGTCCGTTTCGTCCGTTTTGCGGTACTCCAGACCCCTCCCTATGAACAGGATCCCGTTTCGAACGTGGCCGGTCGAACACAAGGTCGTTTCCTCTGTTCTGCGGTACGCCAGGCCTCATGTCCATCGCCTATTCCGTCCAAGCCGGTTGGCTCCCACGCGTTCCGTCGCCTCCCGATGAACATGATGCATTCCGTTGCCTCCCCATAAACACGAGGCATTCCGTTGCCTCCCCATGAACACGATGACGACGTTGTTTCTCCGTTCCGACCCAGCCATGTACACGAGCAATGGCCGTACGTATGCGCGAGTAGGCGTTCAAGACCCCGCCCGTATGTACACATACGTGGCTGTATTTTCTTTCTTGCACACTGGCCGCTGTACGTACGTGTCCATGCTACGTGCGTGCCTCTATATCGACATGTGCGCACCTCTACATCCACGAGTATATATGTACGTACACGTTCGCGACCAGAATGACAACGCTACGTACGCTTCGACCAGGTGGGTCCCGACTATCAGGCACTTCCTTGCGTGCTAAGATGTAGCTGGTGGGTCCCAGCAGTCAGGGGGCGAACCGTTTTTTTGCCCGGACGCACTTCCTTGCGTGCGAAGGTGTAGCTGGTGGATCCCAGCAGTCAGGGGGAAAACATTTTTTTTGCGAAATATGGTGGCCCGTCCGGTGGGTCCCTGCTATCAGGTGGAGGAATAATTATTTTGCGCGTAATAAGGAGGCACTTCCTTGCAGCTGCCGTGGACCCAGATGTCAGCCTCTCCATGTACAGTACTCTTCCGATGGAAGTTGGTCGTTGACCACATTGACCATGCCGCGCCGAGAGCACTACGGCGGTGGACGACGGCGAGGCCTAGGAAGGGGACGACGCGCAGCCAGGGAAGATGCGGCAATGGATGCCCACGCGTAGAGGAGTATGGGGGTTCACTCGTTCGGTTGCCGTGTGAGGCTGTCGTCGCCGCAGAATAACAGGGGGTGTGGGTGAGTGGAGGGATGGCCTGGCCAGCGGCGGAAGTAGTAGGGGGCGGTGAGGCCTCCGCGGCATCACAGCCGGCCACGGGAGGCAGGAGCAGGCGGCACGATCGGTGCTGCTTTGGGCTGCTGGAGCAAAAAGACCAGAGGTTGAAGAAGCACGATGGTCGTTGGATGGACATCGTACGGTCACTGCAGCTATAATCATTCATATTGACTAAGTTGACAAAGCCCTCCGTCTCCATCAACTTAGTGGGCCCACAATTCAGCCTCCCACCAAGGTGGGTCCCAAGTAGTAGGGGCAATATTCATTTTTTTCTGCTTAATAAGGAAGCACTTCCGGTGGGTCCGAGCCGACAGCAGGCGAAACGTTTTTTCGCGAAATACGGTGGCCCGTCAGGTGGGTCCCAGCAGTCAGGGGGCAAACATTTTTTTCACAAAATACAGTGGCCCGTCCAGTGGGTCCCTGCTGTTAGTTGGAGGAATCATTATTTTCCCCGTAATAAGGAGGCACTTCCTTACTGCAGCCGTGGACCCAACTGTCAGACTCTCCACGTACTGTATACTTCCGATGGAAGTCGTTCCTTGACCAAGTTGACCACGCCGCGTTCCGTTGCATGCATGCATCCATGGGCGTGGTGCGTCCCCACTGTCAGCCTCTCACGTAAAGTCACCTTTTGATGACTCTCGGTTGTTGACCATGTTGACCACACCGTGTCGAGCACACCCAGACTGGAACGACCCGGAGATGGGGAAGACGGGGCAGTGGAGTCGCAGATGGAGAGGAGTGGGAAACTTCACTGGTTCGGGTGCGTGGCAGCACAGCCGTGGTGCCGCCCACGGGAGACAAGAGCAAGAACAGAGGTTGAAGAAGGAGCATAGCTGTTGGATTAACATCCAACGGTCTAGCTGCTAGAATCATTTGTTGATTAAGTTGACAAAGCCGTGCGTACACGCCCGCTTAGTAGGCCCACAAGGCTGTCAACGGGATGAATATTTTTTCACAAAACAAGGAGGCACTTCCTTCCATGCGAAGATACAGCCGGTGGGACCCAGCTATCAGGTGGAGGAAACATTTTTTCCAGCTTAATAAGGAGGAACTTTCCTTGCGTGCGATCATGGACCTCGTGGGTCCCAGCCGTCAGGCTCTCCACGTATAGTCCTCTTCCGATGACTCTCGTTTGTTGACCACGCCGCACCGAGCGCAGCGAGGCGATGGACGATGGTGAGGCCCCGGACGGGAACGACTCAGAGATGGGAAGACGCGGCAGTGGAGTCGCAGATTCAGAGGAGGAGAAGGGTTATAATTGGTTCTGTTGCGGCATGGGGCTGCAGTCTGTGGAGAATAATAGGAGGTGTCGAGGGGTGGAGGGATAGCCTGGCCAACGATGGGGTAGCGCTTCGCAGTGATGCGTGCTGAACAGAGCCGCTAGCCGCCGGAGGCCGAACCAGGCGGTCCCGGCGATGCTGGAGGAAGAAGACGAGAGATTGAATGTGCATGCCGGCCGTTAGATATAAATCCAATGGTTGTGGTTGACACAATCATTTGTTGATCAAGTTGACAACGCACTGCGTAGGCTTCGACCTATTGGCCCACATGTCAGCCTGCAAAAATGTGGCATATATTTAACCCATGTTTTCTAGAATGTACAGTCTATTTGCTGGGCTGGGCGAACAAATAATTTCGCGTCAATCAGGCCCATTTATATATTCTAAGAAATCCCAGCCCATTTGCACTTTCTTGAAATACACGTATTAAGTGAGCTCGTTATATATATAATGTTATATTAGAAGGAGCAATTAATATCAAAGAATAAACCGGAGAGGCACATTATATATATATATATATATATATATATATATATA
>NW_025225723.1:7458-9683 GCF_018294505.1 Triticum aestivum | reverse complement strand
CGGCGGGGGTCGGGGCGGCGGCGGCAGGAGACGGAGGGGACGGATGAGGCGTGCAGGCGCGGCGGCGGCGTACTGTTGGGGAGGAAGGGAGGGAGGGGAATAGGTGGAGTGGGGGGGGGGAAGCTTACTAATGGCGCACCCAGCGGCGGTGCGCCATTAGTAGTTTTGCAAAAAAAAGAATTAAAAAAATTCAGTTCTGGCGCACTCCTTGTTTGGTGCGCCATTACTAGTTAGAACTAGTAATGGCGCACTTCGGTCTGATGTGCCATTAGTATGTATGTAAAAATGAAAAAAAGTATAACTAGTGGCGCACCTTTTGTGTGGTGCACCATTAGTGTCTTCCACACTAATGGCGCATCGCCAACTGGTGCGCCATTAGTATATAGTAGTGGCGCACTACTTCCCTGATGCGCCATTAGTGTCAATCCTATCTATAGCCCTTTTTCTAGTAGTGGCAGTCCAAACACTGCCACCACTGCCCTGCAGAACTTGTAGAAACACTCAATGGTCACTACTAGGAAAAGGGCTATAGATAGGATTGATACTAATGGCGCACCGAGGAAGCAGTGCGCCACTACTATATACTAATGGTGCACCAGTCGGTGATGCGCCATTAGTGTGGAAGACACTAATGGCGCACCAGAGACATGGTGCGCCACTAGTATTATTTTTTTTTCATTTTTCCATACATACTAATGGCGCATCAGGTCGAAGTGCGCCATTACTAGTTCGAACTAGTAATGGCGCACGAGGCAGATCGTGCACCATTACTGTATTTTTTTATTCTTTTTTTTGCAAAACTACTAATGGCGCACTCCGGGCCAGGTGCGCCATTACTGTATTTTTTTATTCTTTTTTTTGCAAAACTACTAATGGCGCACTCCGGGCCAGGTGCGCCATTACTAGTTTAGACTAGTAATGGCGCACTATGACCTGGTGCACCATTAGTATATATATATATATATATATATAGTATATATATATATATATATATATATATTTACTTTTCTGCAACACTACACATTGTGCAAGATGAAGATGCCGGAGCAGACGATGATGGAGGCTGGGGATGCAGGCCCGGAGATACCCGCCTGAAAGTAGCGCTCATGGCTCTGGAGATGAAGGTAAAACACAAAATGACCGACGCATGCTTCGACGAGAACATGTCATTCTAGCACGAACGTCTTCCCAAGGGGAACAAGTGCTCGACTAGTTTCGATGAGGCAAATAAAATCGTGTGTCCTCTGGATTTACCGCACGTGAAATAACATGTGTGCATGAACAATTGCATCATTTATCGGGACGAGCACGCGGAGTCTACCATATGTCCGGTGTGCGGCGTCACTCGATACAAGAAGAGGAAGAAAGCTTCTCGAAAATTGGTGTGGTACTTTCCGATCACTCTTCGTCTGCAACGGTATTTCGCGGACCCTAAGGTAGCAAAGCTCCCGCGTTGGCACGCGGATAGGGAGGAAAATAAGCGGGAAGATGACGGAAATGATCCGGAGATAAATAAAAAAGACAAGATGCTGAGTCACCCTAATGATCAGAACTCCGGGGTAACGATGGAATCCTACACCGGCAACAAAAAGAACAGATACTACGGAAGGATCGAGGAGATCTGGGAGCTGAGCTACGCTGGAGAGAAGGTCCCGATGTTCCGTGTCAGATGGGCCAAGAGCGTCCTAAAAGAAGACCGGTATTTCACCACCATGGTTATACCCGAAGCCAAATCCAAGACCGCGAGCGCAAACGTCACCGCGAAAAATGAGTCATGGGTACTGGCTTCCCAAGTGGACCAATGCTTCTTCGTTACCGACCCATCAAAGCCCAGTCGTGTTGTCGTGAGGAGAGGCAAAAGGAAGATACCCGGAATGGATGGAGTAGCCAATGAGCAAGACTTCGACAAGTACGGTGACCCGAATATCGAACATGACGACGACGATGAAGTAGCAGCACACACCACAAGAAGAAGCAGGACAACCCTACCTAAAGGTCGTCCGTTCCACAGAAGAACTCCATTTGCGAAAAAGAAGGGCAAGAAGATTGTTTACAGATAGCTAGCTAAGATCGATTGTATTTAAATCGTAGTCTTCATTTCTCGATTGTATTTCATGGGCACTTTTTGATATCATGAATATTTTTAAATTTCATGGACACTTTTTGATCTCGATCTCGATCCCACCCGCACCCTCCCCCGCTAGCTCCACCTCCGCCGACGACCC
>NW_025225723.1:0-7288 GCF_018294505.1 Triticum aestivum | reverse complement strand
AATAATAAAAAAGTGTAAAGTACAATTGTTGTTAAACAACAATTATTACTGTTTTTATAAAAAATATTACTGTTTCATATTCATATTCATTTTCCAAAAAATTATTACATGCAATAAAAAATAAATAAATTACTTATGGTGCACCTCTGGCTGGTGCGACATTGCTATATGTAAAAAAAAAATACTAATGGCGCACCTTTTCCTGGTGCGCCATTGCTATGTAAAAGAATATTACTAATGGCGCACTGACCGCGGGTGCGCCATTAGTAAGATTCCCCCCTAGCTAATTCCCTCCCTCTCGCCAGATCCCCTTCGTCCCTCTCCCTCGCCAGATCCACTTCCCCCCGCTGCCTCGACCCACGCCGCCGCCGCCCCCACGCCTCCATCTCCGTCGCCGCCCCCAGTCAGCCCCTGCCCTGCCCCCCATTGCCGTCCGCTCCCAATCCACCCCCCCTCGCCTTCACCGCACCCACCCACCCC
Source organism: Triticum aestivum (assembly GCF_018294505.1). Taxonomy (NCBI): domain Eukaryota; kingdom Viridiplantae; phylum Streptophyta; class Magnoliopsida; order Poales; family Poaceae; genus Triticum; species Triticum aestivum. The sequence continues at coordinate 6,808 of NW_025225723.1, read as the reverse complement.
CTCCCTCGCCTTCCCAGCCCTCAAAACCCTAGAAACATGCGGCGCCTCTCTGCTCAAGCTCCACCGTGCAAGGCGACAGGCAAGGCGGCGGGCGGAATCTGCTTCAACACCGGGCCAGCGAGCCACGGAAGCAGGGCGTGATGGCGCTTGACCCCTCCACCCCCCTCCACCTCTTCTTCCTCGGGGAAGCAGAGCCGAAGCGGAAGCAGAGCCGAACTCGCCGTTGTAGATGTGCTCGCTCGCCCCTAGTAGACGTGCTCGCCGCTGTAGACGTGCTCGTCGGGGCCTCTCCTCCGACGTCACCGGTGAGCCACCGCGCCCTGCCCTCTCCCTCTCTGCTCCTCCCTCCTTGCCCTCTCCCTCTCTGCTCGATCCCCTCTCTTCTCTGTCTCCACCTTCTGTTCTTGCCTGTGAGGTGTTTGATTAAATGTCAATTCAAATGATTGATGCAGCCGCGTCCACCGGAGCACCACGACCGCGTCTGCGACCTCGTCTCTGCTCCACCGCCGTCTACGACCTCGTCTGCGACCGCGTCCGTCGAGGTGAGTTCACCAAAATTCAGTAGTGTGTGCACCAAAATTCAGTGTTGTCTGCATTTTGGTTGTAATCTGGGTTAACTATGATTTTTCCCTTTTTTGGCTTTGCTATTATGAAGATAAACAGTTGGTAGCAATTTCAAGTGATATATATGTGGTACATTGCCATTAATGAAATAAATGGAATCATTCATCTCATTCCATGCATGGTCTGTGTATGATGCTGTCAAGATTTAGTGTTTTCCTTGCTGCAACTAATCTTGCAGCAAGATTCTAGTTAGAAGTTCCTTTGCAATACTACATTCTTCCAACTAATGCAAGCAAAATCAGAGAAGCCAGTCCTTCTAACTACACAAGAGATTGTAATTAAGTAATAAATAATCACCCACTAATTGCACCCTTCTAATTAACTGCACAGGAGATCCACCCCTGTAACCACTCCAATGCATCAACAGAGAAGTTTGCTACATGATTGCCATTATACTCCTTGCTGCTAGTTGCATTATTTCTCAGTGCTACAAATGTGTTTAACTTGTAGCTTCTAGCTTAAGTGAGTAGCCAGTACTTTAGTGAGTAGCTTAACTTGTTTAAGTACTGCCAGTTAGTAGTACTGATATTAAATGATGCCTGAAATGATGTATTATGTATCTTTAGCATGATCTGTTTCACATAATAAATGATGCCTGAAATGAATTCTTGTGTAAGTGAAGGCTTGCTATGTTATTGCAGCCAACAGTTTTCTATTTCCGCATTTGGATTACTCAGTTATTTAGTTTATTATTACTTGGGAACAGTACTGTGAGAAAAAAATGATTATCTGCATTGCATTGTTAAATGTTGTACTAGGAAGTGACATGGAGCAGTGTAGTGGCATGGCCATTGACCTATGGCTGGCATCTAGACAGCACACACATATATACAGAGGCACATTGTGGTGCTGCTTTGTTTCTGTGATCACATTGTGGTGCCTGGCACATTTGCCCCATCATTTCGTTACCCCTTTCTCCTGAAATGTTGATTAACTCCTAGGTCAAGAAAATTAGCAAAGGTCATGCCCAATTTTCTTGACCTAGAAGGTGCCCGATTCTCAACCGAAACAAAAATTAATCAGCATGTATCTTGACATCAACCAACTTTCTGGACACATCCCTCGACAACTAGGTTATCTTGAGAACTTAGAGGAGTTGTGGCTTTGCTACAACACACTAACAGGTTCCATCCCAAACTGCCTAGGACTTGGACCTTAGCAACAACACACTAACAGGTTCCATCCCAAAACACCTAGGTAATATCACAAACATCTCTCAATTGTTCCTTGACAATAGCCCCAGTTGTGTATTCCCAGAGTACTGTAGTCAGTAGCTTAACTTGTTTAAGTACTGCTAATTAGTTGTACTGATATTAAATGATGCCTGAAATGATGTATCATGTATCTTTAGCATGATCTGTTTCAGATAATAAATGATGCTTGAAATGAATTCTTGTGTAAGTGAAGACTTGCTATGTTGTTGCAGCCAGCTATTTTCTGTTTCCTCATTTGGATTACTCAGTTATTTAGTTTATTATTACTTGGGAAAAGTACTGTGAGAAAAAATGATTATCTGCATTGCATTGTTAAATGTTGTACTTGGGCACAATACCTTTTCATCCATCATTTACACTGTGAATCCAATACCAGTTGCCCATGCTGATTATTTCACTTCAAACGGGCCACCTAGTGGCACAAAGCTCCATCAGAAACAGAATCAAAGCAGTGTAGTGGCATGGCCATTGACCTGTGGCTGGCATCTAGACACCACACACATACATACAGAGGCACATTGACTATTACTATGGCAAGTACTGTGTCAAGTACTCCATGTGTTTTTGTTGGCAGTTTATCATGAAATTGCAGGTACCCCGAGAAGCCCTTGAGTTTGCCGGAATGTCGATTTACTTCCGTTCCGGCAAATTCGGGTACTCCGCATGTCCTATTTTCAGCAAAGGTAATGCTGAAATTTTCCGTGAATTTTAGCATGACTTTGCTAAAAATAGGACATATGGGGTACTTGCGACTAATGCCTGTTATCATGCATGTTTTATGATCTGTTGTAAGGGTACTAATTGGTCTCTTCTGCTGCTTATCAGAGATGGCGGGAAGCAGCCACCGCCGCTCTGCTACACCGCAGTACGAGTTGGATGCTTCCGAGTTCTTCACTGTCATACTTGAGACTTCAGTATCATCCATGACGCAGGTATATAAAACGAGAGATCTCCCCTTCACCCATCTCATTATGATATCTGTTGTTTGCTACATCACTCATTGTCCCAAACTGCAGAGGCTGCCTGACAGTTTTATGAACATGTTGATGGGTGAAGATCCGCCAAATAATGTGAAGCTGCGACAGGCCGGCAACGGGTTTCGCAGGCAGTGGGATGTGGAGTTGGTGATCAAGAAGGGCCACATGTACTTGTCTCATGGGTGGGAGAAGTTCTACCGTGCCTACGACCTGCGGCTGGGGTACTTCCTTCTCTTCAGATACGACGACGACGCCACCATGCTCATCATGAAGGTGTTCAACACGACTATGTGTCGCATGCGCTATGCTGCCGATGATGATGCCGGTACGTTCTGCCTCTTCTTATTCCTCTACATTTGGCTTTGTCTCACATCAATTGTTAACGGTCATTGTTGCATTTTGAACAGGTAATGGGAGCAGCAGCAGCGAAACTGGATACAGCCAAAGCAGCAGCGACTATGGCTATAGCGAAAGCAGCAGCGATTCTGGCTGTAGCGAAAGCAGCAGCGATTCTGGCAGCAGCATAGACAACAAGAAGGATGATCCGGACTGGAGTGCGGGAGAAGAGAAGCAGAGTGAGGATGAGGAGCTGCAGGATGACGATGGGCATCAGGCTGAGGATGACCTAGCGCTGGTGGTGGCTGAACAAGGGCAAGAGATGGTGGTGGCTGACCATGGGCAAGAGATGGAGGTGGCTGAGGATGACCTAGCGATGGTCGTGCCTAAAGGTGGCCTCGCGATGGTGGTGGTGCCTGACAATGACCATGCACCGGTGGTGGCGCCGGCGATCCCACAGCTGGGCGACATGACCACGCCAATTATGGTAGAAGACTACATCCCACTGCCTCCACTGCCTCCACCGCCTCGCTGCTCTTGGTGCATCAGGAAGAGGAAGGAGAAGGAGAAGGAGAAGAACAATGCATGAGAACTGAACTTTGTCAGGTATGTCAGATCTCCTATAGGTTAGTTATCCAAAATGATATATATATATATACTTAGTTACCTATGTTATCTCTAATATGCTTAGTTTCCTATAGGTTAGCTTCATTTTTATCTAAGTTGGCTCTAATATGCTAACTTAGAGCTTATATGCTTAGTTTCCTATAGGTTAGCTCCAAAATAACTTGTGTTAGCACAAAATGATCAAGTTTACATAATAAGCTTATAGTCTTTTTCTTATTCTTCTTCTTTTTCAAAATGACATAGGTTAGCTTCATTTTACCTAAGTTGGCTCTAATATACTAACTTAGAGCTTATATGCTTAGTTTCCTATAGGTTAGCTCCAAAATAACTTATGTTAGCACAAAATGATCAAGTTTACATAATAAGCTTATAGTCTTTTTCTTATTCTTCTTCTTTTCCAAAATGACATAGGTTAGCTTCATTTTATCTAAGTTGGCTTTAATATACTAACTTAGAGCTTATATGCTTAGTTTCCTATAGGTTAGCTCCAAAATAACTTATGTTAGCACAAAATGATCAAGTTTACATAATAAGCTTATAGTCTTCTTCTTATTCTTCTTCTTTTCAAAAATTCTTCTTCTTCTTCTTCTAGTGTTCTTCTTCTTCTAGTATTCTTCTAGTCTTCTTCTTTTTCTTCTTCTAACTTCTTGTTTATCATTTTGCAGATTTGATTTAATTGACGGAAGCTTGCGTGGATGGAGTGCTTCTTTTCCATTTGTGTTTTTATTTTGTATCAATGTGAAACTTTTGTGAATTGATGGATAACGGTGTTGGATGAACAATGTGAAACTTTTGTAATATGTAACGATGGAACTATGTGTTGGCTATGTATGTATATATGATGGAACTTGTGTGTTGGCTATGATTGTTATATGGATGCTTGTTGTATATATATGTGTTGGATATCTCATAGGTGATATAGTGACCTGAGATTAAGAAAAAAAAATTAAAAAATTGTTACTAATGGCGCACTGCAATGTGATGCGCCATTAGTATGGAAGACACTAGTGGCGCACTGTGGGCAAAACTAATGGCACACAGCCTGGTGCGTCATTAGTATACCAGATACTATTGGCGCACCAGTGGTGCGACATTAGTAAAAAATACTAGTGGCGTGCTACTAATGGCGCACTGGTAATGCGCCAGTAGTAGGCAAAACCAGTGCGCCATTAGTAGGCTTTTTCCTAGTACTGGGTGGTGGACTCGTCCATGCGCCCATAATCGTCGAGTGAATCACCGGGAGGTCCGTATGCAAGCATCCTCATAGCTCTCGTGCACTTCTAGATCGAGGTAAATCCAAGTGTGCCGGTGCAATCCATCTTGCACTTGAAGTAGTTGTCGAACTCCCAGATGGAATTCACAATCCTGAGGAAAAGCTTTCGGCTCATCTGATAATGGAGCCGAAATGTTTTCTCACCGTGCAATGGAGCGTCGGCGAAGTAGTCTGAGTAGAGCATGCAGTAGCCTTTCAGACGATGCCGGTTCTTTGCTTTCACCCGCCTAGGCGCCGAGCCACCTCGCCGCGGCTTTTCACTGCTCGCGAGCAAGCCGGCGAGAGCGGCGAGCACTATGAGATGCTCCTGCTCCTGGACGTCGGCTTCGAGTTCCTCCTCCAGCAACATCGCGAGCACCTCCTCATCTTAGGAGTCCATCGCCGGGCCGGGCAAATCATGGAACACCTTGCGGGCGAGGTGGACGCAAACCCGCCGGTGTACTGGCTCTGCGCGGCCGGAAAGCCGGAAAAGGTGCCCAGACGGCGGCGGAGAGGCTGCCTCAGTGAAACACCTTCTTTTTCTTGGCGGTAAATGATCTACCTAGCAGCGGTAGGCGGTGGACAGTGCCGGGATCGGCAGGGTGACGCAGGGTGGCGGCTGAGCGCGGGTGGTCGGAGGCGAATCTGAACGGGTGGCTTGACTTTTCGCCTGACAATGTGGCTCCAGGAGCGCTTTTCCCTTGCGCTAGAGCCCCCGAGCCCCCCCTCCCTCCCCAGTGCGCCGGGTTCGGCCTGCGATCACCCGGCGCAAAAACGGGCCGAGCCGGCGGAATTCGGCGTCCTGGGGGCGCGACTGGGGCGAATTTTTGGCGCCGGCACGAAAAAACCGCCTGGAAAGGGCCTGTTGGGGGTGCGGCTGGAGATGCTCTTACTCCAGTGCTGAGGAATTTCCATCATAGGGTACATGTTCTATTTGGATGGAGTTTGATAGATTGCACGTATATATGTATAGTCAATGGATTTCCATGAGAATTTTGTTTACACATTAGATCAAGTGGATCCATTACAAAGACCTAATGTTGTAATAGCAAGTTAAATAAAGGTACACGAAATTAATGGATAGACGTTTCTAATTTTTTGTTGGATATTTTTTCCGGTTGGCCCGTAATGTACTTTTAATATATAATAAAATAGATACTTGAGGCTAATGCGTGCTTCACCGCACCATTCTACACTAGTGAAATTAACTATTTTATATCTATAGATTATCGCAATCAGTTGTTTTGTTTTGATTTTATCTTTATTAGCTTTGTGTTTTAATTTTTTACTGGTGGTGTTTTTTTATTCGTATATCATGTTGGGTTGTTGTTGCAGTATTTTTCTAAGATAGATGAGCTGTTTGATGCGTGGTTGTGAAATCTTTGCACATTTCGGTCTTGATGTCAGCCGGTGGTGATTGATTGCTCCTATTTCATGCTAAAATCATGGAATTGCTACTACAACGCTCACACGGGTCATTTGCTTAGCTTGGCTCACTGGTCCTCTTGCTTGTTTATTTCTTTCTTGCTCGCCCACTGCTAGCTCAGAAGAAGATTTTAAACTATGTTTATGTTTTTTCAAGTACACAAATTTAAGTAAGCACTCATGAATTAAAACATGGAAAAAGAAGAAATAAATATTAAACACGACACACTTACGCGTGGGGTCCTCAGCGACTCCCACAACTGTCAAAGCACCAGAACACTTCAATCCAAGGGAGCTTAAAGAAGAAATAAAAACTAAACACCACACACTTGCGCGTGGGGTGCTCAGCGACT
>NW_025225722.1:9049-12320 GCF_018294505.1 Triticum aestivum | reverse complement strand
CCCCCTCCCCTACCTCTGCCTAGATAGGGTTCTTCAAATTTTAGTTGCATCAAATAGTTAGGGTTCATCTATGGGTGGAAATGAATTGGATACAGATGCGGCTGGGATTTTTTCTTAGGTGATGTTTTCTTAGATGATGAATAAACACTAGTGTAATGCATAATAAAACGAGTAAAATTTGACCTTCTTCTATTTAGTTAGTAAGAACTAGTTAGTAAGAACTAGGTAGTAATTAGGTGATTTTTTAGTTAAAGCAATTTTTCCCGCCTCGACGTGGACGATGCCTATCCCGCATCCTCGTCGTCGAGTCGGCGGAGGACGACACCTGCTTGACCAGATCGGCCATGTCCGGGACTGGGCTCCGCCGGGGTGGTACTGGGAGGCGCTACCTACCGGGGGGCGCAGGTTGGTGAAGAGCCAGCCTGTCCTTGACCCGAACCTTCTTTGGTGGCGGTCGCGTGGGCCAGTGACGATCCAGAGGCTCGAGGACTCCGCGGAGGTGGTGCGTCACCGTGTCAGTGAGGAGGACGTGCACGTCCGTCGCTACTTGTTTGCGTTGGAGCACAGGCCGTTCTCCAATACCTGGCAGGTTCTCCGGAGATCTCACTGGAGCTATGATCCCGTGATGGTGCCTTCTCTGTGGGTGTCCACCGCCCGCGCTGATACCCATCGTGTGCTAGAGTTTTAGTTGTATTAGTGATGTTATATGTATGACACTATTCGTGATGTATTATTGATAATATTCGACGATGTACTGACGCATGAGATGATTTACTTTTGCTTATTGAGTGCATGCTAATTTGAGTCCTATAAGATATTTTGAAATGTATATCTTGTGTTGCTTAATATCCAAGTGGCCGGTCATGTTTGTAGGTTACACCTTCGAGTGGCCTATGTTTTGCCGGAGTGTTGATTCATTTCCGTTCCGGCAAATTTCAGGCGCTCGATATGTCCTATTTTAGCAAAGGTCATGCCGGATTTTTCCGTGAATTTTGGCATGACTTGTGCTAGAATATGTAGGAAATATCGAGTGCCCCGGATTTATGTGTTGAGTATCTTGGTAGTTGTCTTCGATCGATTTTCAATTATTGTTTTAACTATGAACATAGAAAATGTTTGACGACGAGAAGGATTTCGGTATTTGCAAATACTGCGAAGACGAGCGCGGCCTGTGCGACGGAATCTTCCTAGATGATGATAGGCGCTTCAGCATCAAGCTGGACGAGAACTTCGAAGTGGATACAGTAAGTCACAACGACAAGTCTTTTTTTGTAATTAAGCATGACATCTGCTTCATTTGCTTCAACTTATATATTTTTTACTATTCTACTAGCGTATCCCCTGCCATGCAAGAGTTTTTGTATTGGATAAGATAGGTTTCAGTCATAGTATGGAGGAAAAGAAAGTTTACTTGAAGACCGAGCATGGTTATATTTTCCATGCAAAGTTATACAATTCAGACGACTACACCTATTTTGGATGCAAAACATGGCGAGCACTATGCAAGACTTATGCATTTGAGCCTGATATGGTTATCACCTTTGATATTCGTCCGGAAGATGATATTGAAGGTAATACCGACATCTGGGTCGATGTGCAAATGCCTCCAGTTATACCATTATGTAAGTTTCTCAACCATATTTATGTCTTTGATATTGTTTATTCAAAAATAGTTGACAACTAATTTGTATTGTCAGCTTATTTCCGTGCAAGCAAACATGTCCAGCGCTTGGTAGATAGGACCGTATACTGTCCTGGGGCTGAACTCAACTGCGAGGAGCTCAGTCATTATGTTTCATGGTTTGAGGATCTTGATACTGTCAAGACAAATTTTCTTCCTGCATTTAGAAATGTTAGTACTGAAAATGTGCGACCAATAGTGTTCGTAATGAACTACGGTCACATCTATTTAGGAAGGATGGTAAGATTTTTACTATTTGTCATTGGTGCATCTTTTCCACATTATTTTTGAAGCTAAACTTCATTGCTAAGTATGTTACCATACGATGTTCTTCAACAGGGACTCCCGATGAATGTTGTGCCTTATGGGATCGAGACTAAAGGTACCATGAGTATTATCAGCTTACGGCCAAGATATCCTACAGATTACTTTAGAGATTAGCGACGGATGCTTAATAGTGCAAGACTGGACCAAATATGTGATGGGGGAGCGCAGAGAAGTACTAGGGGGCAGCAAACAGATGCGCTACCCATGATTAGGAGACAGGTTCATCTGCATGCTCCAGTTTGATCGAGGAGGAGAGCTATATATGTTTTATATTATTTTACCTAAGAGAGAGCAGCAGGAGTGATTAGCTAGCTAGAAATGAGTTTGAGGATGATGATGTGCTACACTATTACTATGATGATAAAATAGCTAGCGTTGGTGGTAATGACTATGATGATTATTATTAGCTAGTGTTAGTGCTGATTAAATAAATACTGTTGGTGGTAATGACTATGATGATGATTAAATAGCTTGTGCTGGCGGATTAGATTCAAGTGGAGGCAACATGTGGTGCACATCGAAAGTACTACTAGTCCAAACTAGATCAAGTTTGGATTAGTAGTATACTTTTGACATGCACCACATATTGCCTCCACCTGAACCTAACCCACCTTCATTTAATACACTGTTATGGACATAATGATGTAAACCTCATAACAGCTGGTATTGTACCAATATTTGTATGATGGCGCATAAATACACTAAAAATAAAAAAAATACTAGTAGCGATGGAAAGAAAACACGCTGCAAGTAGATACCTTAGCAGTAGCGTGGTACTGAACAAACGCTGCAGCTATTTGTCCTAGCAGTAGCGCGTGCTAGCACGCGTTACTGCTAAGCAATAGCTGTAGCGCCTTATTAGTAGCGCGGCCACCCGCGCTACTAGTGGGCACAAAACACGCGCTAATGCTAGGGTTTTCCCTAGTAGTGTAACACAACCGTGTGGATAGGTCCACTGCTCAAAGCCCGTCCGTGCAAAGTCAAAGGGCTAGATCCTCTGGTCAAACGCTATAGGGTTAGGCGGGACGGGGGCCCTGGGGGGGGGGTAGCAATGCCACCCGAGCGTCGCACAAGGACCTCATACATGCGGGGTGGTGTGGTGGCTTGTCCGAAGAGGCGGCACGCAACTCCGGGGTGTGCCCCCCTCACGGACGGTGCCGCCGCCGGCACCTGGAGGGGGAAAACGCACGCGTCGGGTCTACACGGAGGGGATCTTGCCGTGGGTCTGGCCCGGATGTTGCTCCAAAGTGTTCCTATGGGCTG
>NW_025225722.1:7805-8752 GCF_018294505.1 Triticum aestivum | reverse complement strand
ACACGTGTCTCCGGGGTGTGCCCCCCCTCACGGACGGCGCCGCCGCCGACACCTGGAGGGGGGAAACGGACGCGTCGGGTCTACACGAAGGGGATCTTGCCGTGGGTCTGGCCCGGATGTTGCTCCAAAGTGTTCCTATGGGCTGACCTAACACAACCGGGTGGATAGGTCCACTGCTCAAAGCCCGTCCGTGCAAAGTGAAAGGGCTAGATCACGTGGTCAAACGCTACAGTGTTAGGCGGGATGGGGGGCCTACGGGGGTAGCAATGCCACCCGAGCGTCGCACCGCGACCTCATACGTGCGGGGTGGTGTGGTGGCATGTCCGAAGAGGCGGCACGCGTCTCCGGGGTGTGCCCCCCTCACGGACGGCGATGACACGGTAGTAGACGTTCTGCGGTAATGATGCGGCGTGAATATTATTAAATACTCGGAGCGCGATAAAATCATGAGTTTTTTACACGACGTGGGCACATGTGCCGTAGGACTGATGGTAATTTTTACATAATTGTTCGTAATGGAGTAGTATCTGAACAATTCCCTCTTACGCGGATTGCTCTTCGCGTGTCTACGACTGTGGCCGGCGGCGTCCGGGGGCTAGCATGCCGCCAAATCTTGCGTAGGCGGCCTCTCACAAGTCTGGAAGTGTTGTGGCGGGTGCATACACCCGGCACGCGTCTCTGGGGTGTGCCCCCCTCACGGACGGCGCCGCCGCTGGCACCTAGAGGGGGAAACGGACGCGTCGGGTCTACACGGAGGGGATCTTGCGTGGGTCTGGCCCGGATGTTGCTCCAACGTGTTCCTATGGGCTGACCTAACACAACCGGGTGGATAGGTCCACTGCTCAAATCCCGTCCGTGCAAAGTCAAAGGGCTAGATCCTGTGGTCAAATGCTACAGGGTTAGGCGGGACGGGGGCCCTAGGGGGGTAGCAATTCCACCCGAGCGTC
>NW_025225722.1:0-7236 GCF_018294505.1 Triticum aestivum | reverse complement strand
GCATGTCCGAAGAAGCGGCACGCGTCTCCGGGGTGTGCCCCCCTCATGGACGGCGTCGCCGCCGGCACCTGGAGGGGGGAAACGGACGCGTCATTTCTACATGGAGGGGATCTTGCTGTGGGTCTGGCCCGAATGTTGCTCCAAAGTGTTCCTATTGGCTGACCTAACACAACCGGGTGGATAGGTCCACTGCTCAAAGCCCGTCCGTGCAAAGTCAAAGGGCTAGATCCCGTGGTCAAACGCTATAGGGTTAGGCGGGACGGGGGGCCTACAGGGGTAGCAATGCCACCCGAGCGTCGCACCGGGACCTCATACATGCCGTACGGTGTGGTGGCATGTCCAAAGAGGCGGCACGTGTCTCCGGGGTTTGGCCCCCTCCAAGTGATGGCGGCACTGCCTTGCGTGCAGGGGGGCACACCGTGGAGCCCCAAGATGGGCGTCTACGCATGCGTGAACACTTTCACATATGCATCTGAACCCGTGCGATGTTTCGGTGACATAGCTACACCCCGAATCCCCCCACCAACCAGAATTCCCTCCGTGTCGACCGTTTCCCCCCTCCATGACACAGCGATAGCGACGTTCGTAACGGGGGGCAATCGATATACCATCGGGGTATGTTTTTTAGATAAGGCATAATTATCTTATGCAAAAAGAAAAACTAAAATAAAGTAAAAATAACAAAATAAAGTGAAAATAAAAAATAAAGTAAAATAAATGTATGCCGACGGCACGGCCGTCGGCATATCTGGGCACACATGGAGGTGCAGTCCCACGGATCGATGACGTGGCATGGCACACGGATCGATGACGTGACAGAGGGGCCTATGCCGACGGCTATGCCGTAGGCATACCTTTGCCATAGATAGTATAAAGCAAAATTAAAAATAAAACTAAATAAAAGCATAGATGCGCACACGGATCGATGATGTGGCAGAGGGGCATGGGCAAGGTCTATGCGTCGTCGGCATACCTCTGGCATAGCTATGCCGACTGCCACCGTTACCTCCCGTCGGTGTAGATTCAGCGCCATCAAACGGTCAGCGCTGTCCGGGTAGGTGGCCCCGGGCTATGCCGATGGCCGCTCCTATGCCGACGGGCCCCGTAGGCGTATCTCGAGCTTTCCTGACGACCTCGTCTATGCCGACGGCCCCGTCGGCATATATGGATTTATGCCGACGGCCTTTCTACGCCTACGGCCTGTCCTTGGCCATCGGCATAGGTCCATCTATGCCGACAGGGTCCGTCGGCATAGGTTTGGCCGTCGGCAACCCAAGTTTTTCTGGTAGTGCATATAATCCAATTAAATATACTCAATACATTCAGTTTGCGACCAATTTTGAACATCAAGTTAGTAATATTTTGGATTACTAAACAAACTTATTGATCAAAACACAAATCAGAAATGAGAAACTGGCAGTAGAATATATAATGGTGGATAAAATTAACTAGGTGGGTGCTAAAGCATATATCTCTCATCACATGTTCACTTCATTTTACCATAGTGGAGTTCTGAACTATCATAGAATAAGGTGATCACACTTGTTAGCTCATCGCTACAACAAAATGACACATGAGCTTTGACAAATCTCTGTTAAAAAGTGATTTGAGACTCCAAGTTGGCAACATTGTGAATACATGGGGACCATCATCGGGTTTATCACAACAATTTTAATCTTAGTTGTAGAACAACGAAGATGACTACCTGGGTGTCCAAATTGTCCAACACCTGAGGAAGTCCATATTTATAATTTAACCAGTATATGTCATGGAGCTAAATTAAGGAAGCATAAAAAATTCAGAAATATCAGCTAAATTCGTACATTAATCAAGCACACAAAAAAACAGAATAAGCAATAGGTGACAACAACATCTACCTATAGGAGCCGCAATTCTGAGGTGCCTGAGTATGTGGTAGACGAAGAACAACCTGGACCCCCAGGTGTCCAGTTCGTCCAGTATCTGAGGAAGTCAAAATTTGTGATTCAACCGACAATATGTCATAAGGAATGTCCAGGAGCACAAGGGAGGGAGTTGCTCACCATTGGTATCTGTATGAGTGGTATGGCAGACACCCACCATATGGGGTATGATGGGAATGAAATGAGTTCAAGTGGAGCACCCGATTTAAACAGAAATCCATCTGTTTCCCATGGAGATCGTGGGGAGAGGAAGTGAAGGATGAATCACCAATGACCTGCAAAGAAGGGTTTCTTTGTTTTTAGGAGAAGCGTTTATTGGGTGGATGTAGATGCCAACTAAGAATATAAAAGTGTGGGCCATGTGGAACATTAGGCTGCACATGCGTTTAGTCAGTGGCTATGTAGTTAGTGTCACCAAACGCAAATTTTCTGAGGAACAATAGTAAGCTATGGGACAAACTAGAATGACGAGTTCTGGGGCAGGGGAAGACAACCTTACTCATGGAAACAATATCCTCTCCATTGATGACGGTTGTCGAGCAGAGGAACGATGCATGTGGGCTCCACAAACTGACATACTGGTTGCGCTATGACCAAACGGCCCGCATCCCAATAGCCTAGAGGCTTGGAGCAAAGGAACGGGGTGTGCCCAGTCTGGTTCGTCTTGCTCCTCCGCGACCTCGGGTAGGAAGCAATGGAATCACGCCTGGCTCGTGTCCCAACACCCTTGAAAACGTTCTACTGGTAGCCTCCGGTCTTCCAAAGCAGACGGAAGATGGCGGCTGTGCATGGTGGTGGATGGGCAGCATGAATAGGATGATGTGTTGAGAAGCGGGGCTACGCGCGAGCGAGGGGGCGTCCATATCGAAGTGAGCTATCCCACCATGAATATAAACTCCAAGCAGTATGTATGGTATCACACATCATCAGAGGCGCAAACCTGGGCAAACTGTGCGTGTGGGCTCTGTTCTGGTACTTTCGGCCATGTTCGCCATCCTACCAAGGGTACTGACCATTTTCTGCTCCCTCACTTAAAATGACTTGCAATTCCAACAGATATTTACAATCTAAGAATGTTGTATGTATTCTTGCGAGTGCAATTATAGACTCGTTGTTGTCCAATCTCGTGCCTTCAGCAACAAACAACTGCTTTAAGAATGAAGAGTCCTCTAGCTCATATGAACCACTAAGGTAACTGGACAACAACAACAACTTCACTCCCAGGGTAAGAAAGTCCCATCTCTACCATTGAAACTTCTACATCAATAGTTTTAGTCATGTAAACATTGATGCAACTTCCTGACCAACACTTAAATTGTGCCTACCGGGCTTCATTTGGATTGATATAATGCTTATTTCATCTGCAACAGATCTTGAATTTGTAAAAACAAAATAAAATTATAGAGCAATGTCCTGGCATTCCTAGAGCTGCCAAGCACATGCAACACATATTTTTGAACCATAGCTGACGAGCGATGTCGTTCATTTCAAACCAAAGGTGAGCACACAAACATGCAAATACCTGGGGCAGATACTCTCCTCGATGAAGATAAGACTGCCAAGCACACACATGTAAAAAATGCAAGGCGTGACGAGATACTACTTGAAATGATACCCCAAGTTAGGTATTTAAAAGCATCTTGCTACATTACCTACTTGACTAGAATAAGGCACAATTACATTTTTGAAGATAACATATAAACACCGCCGACCACATTTGATGTGATGCGAGAAACTTGGTAACAACTAAAAATTGCAGCACCCTTCACCTGGAGAAATGAAAAGTGTTAATTTGTTAGTAACCTGATGCAGATATCGACAAAGTATTACCTGCGTGTATGTAAATCCTTCACCCTTTTGACATAATTTTTTGTAGGTGATGGAGTTAAAAGAGCTGACTAATGTGTGTAATAGCAAAATGGGCTACGGATATATTACTTATTATGGTAGAAAACCAAGGGAGAACTATGGGCATATAAGATCTGGATTATCAACGTATCATTTATGCTCCAACACGCAGCGTCGTCGCCATTTTAATTGTTACTCTATGTTGTTAGCATGTGCGAATCCAAATGTCATCCACATCGGCAATATTTTGATGGTGCATGCTACCCACATTGTCTGTCACATATCTTCCAAAGAGAAGAATCAAACATTTCAAAACTCACAAATTATATTCAGAAGATCTTCTTACCCGTTGAACCGTTTTAGCACATTAGCAGATCAAACCAGACAATCATCCTAACTTTTTTGCTCCATTAGTTCCACCAGCAACGGTTGTGCCTAGAAGCATAAGAATTCCGACAATTAATAACAGTTCCACGATAGAGACAAATTGATAAGAGAGGGTAACAAGTGGCAATTAGAGCTGGCAAGTATAACCCGCGCAAAATAATTCACTTATATAACGTATATTTATAGGTGTGTTATAAGACAAAATTATGACAAATATTCACCGGTAGGATTGGCCATTAACGACCATGAACAAATGACAAAATCACTATGATTTTAGTAAGCATGTATTGAACCAAATTTGTTTTGTTGGAGTTAAGTTCAGTAACAAATTCAGAAGAAATAATAACGGATACAAAATATCTAGCCTTGAGATTCCATACATAGTATTAACTAAGTTAACATTTGACATTTGATTATTTTCTGGGAAAGAAAACAACTATATCAAAAGATAACACAGACTAAAATAATGTGGCTATGAGTTCATCCATCTAGCATAGGGACAATTACTAAGCTTTTATTACCAGAATTTACATACTAAGTTCAAGTGTAAGTGAACATTTAAGAATCACAATATTTTTATGTGAGCAATTATTTACAAAATTAACTAGATTAGCCTACTCCTACTATATATAAAGACAAAGGATGAGTGATCACCTGGTAGGTAGAAACTCCTGAAAGGATAGTACTTCGTAGAACATGGTACATCAATTTTGGTGGAATGTATTGACTTGAGTTGAACCATATAGGCACTATCGTGCATATATAAAATCATTGCATTGGTATCCTCATCATACCCCATCAGTTTGTTCCATGGCATTGTTCCCGAAATTTGGGGAAGGGTCTTCAGAATGGTATGCAATGCAACTGTCTTTTGGACCAACCATATGGAAACACCTTCAGAATTGACCTCCCTCTGCCACACTTGAATGTCCTGGTAAGACAACATGGCAACACCAACAATACAATCATCTGTTCGTATAATCTGGCACTAACATATGCTAAAATTATTCATACTGTGAGGCCCCTTGATCAGGGTAAGCTTCTGCCCCTCCAAATCAAACTCAACTACATCGTCTCTCCCATACCTAGACAACCAGTAAATGACATTGCCAACAAGGGTGTCGGGGCAACAAGGACCATACATTGTCTTAGGTTGAGTCTCTATTGAGATGAGATTGCCCCACCTGCCGGTCTGTGAGGAGAAAACACGGGCCAGAGGTCGTCGATCATCGTGTATGAACATGGACAACAGGACCACTTTGAAGGGGCTGGCATGGCAGCTGCCGTGCACATGTCCCTGATCGCCGGCGGTGCAGAGCACCGCCCCGCTGAGATAGGTCATGTCGAATCCCGGCGGAACGGGCATGCGGTGCTGCTCGCCTGTGATGGGGTCGCACAGAACGGCCTCCTTATTCTTTGAGTCTTTGACGAGGATGCGACCATGGCGGCAACTGAGCACACTATAACGTACTTTACTGTAGCATCCAAGGGTGAAGCGCTTCCGAGGGATGCGGTCGGGAGGATTCAAGTACGGGGTGGAACACGTTCTTGTGGCTGTTGCGACACACGAGCAAGCCGAGGAGGGGCGCCTTCCGGTGGTGGGCACAGAAGCAACGGAGGAACTTGGGTTCAGTGGCAACCGTCGCCAACGCTTGCAGACCGCGCATTCACGCAGCAGGGAGGACGGCTGCGGCGGGAGACGGAGTAGGATCTCCCAGAGCATATCATGGTCGTTGTCCAGCAAGCTGCCATGGCGGCGGCGGCGGCGGTCCATGAGTCGGGCTCCCTCGTCGCTCGTGTGGATCTGGGGATGGAGACGCGTGCTGCGTCGGCGGGCCACTGCGGCGCCCACGTCACTGGCATGGATTTGGGGATGGAGACGTGGGCTACGGCGGCGGCATATTCCGTCGTCCACCTCGCCGTGTTGTTGGCGTTTCATGTCGACGTACGCCGCCAAGGCAAGGCAAAAGATGTAGCTTGGGGAAGGAACACACGGCCGGGAGTGCTCTGTTGGCTCGTAGATGTAGCTGATTACGCCGACTTGATCGGCGCGCACGCGTAGGTACACAAAAGGCTAATTAGGGAGCTCGAACACAGGCGATTTGGTGGCAGCAAACATAGTACTATATCTTCGGTCTCTTCTCACGGTTTGTTTACAAGTCTTACTAATCGGTTCTAGTCCGAGCCGGACGTGGACCCCAACGTAATTTTTTTCAAAACACCAGTAACTTTATTCATAGGCATAACAATTACAGGTACACTGATTTAAATCTAAGATTTAAGGAAATACAAAGTAACTCCAACGACTAAGAATTACAATGAAATCTGTTCAAAACACCTTCTTCGTGGTATCAATCTTGAAGAAATACTTCAAAGACTTTGGTAAAGTGGCTGCAACTGGACTGAAGCAACGATGTTGTTACTCTTTCAACCGCACGAACATTGCCATTAATGATTTCCTAAAAGCAACTCTCTAATCTCATGGCACCGCCAAAAAAACAAGAGGAGATTTAATCATTCTCACAAAACTATGATGATCACTAGACGTTGATGAAGAACATAGAGGTCTTGAAGATCCGATGTCCCCCCACCTCTCAGCGCCAAGATGGCAGCCGGAGGCGAGGGGGCCTAAATTGGCAGCGGCGACGGTGGCACAGGAAACCCTAATCTAGACAGCTCACATACGAGACCCGATGGATCGATCTGTTAACTCCAACGTAATTGACTCCATGGTACTGGGCTATGTTCAATTGCGTCAAACTGTCGCGCTTCGCACGACAAACTCCCGACTGGGCTAGCCCACCCGATTTAGCGAACCAAGGAACTGTGTAGAGCCGGTGCACTGTAGTGAACTGGGCATGGTAGCGGGCGTCCTTTTTTTGCTGGTTTTCTATTCAGTTTAGAAAACGAAAAAAATAGAAAAGTGATTTTTTTAAAAAACTAGAGAACATTTGTTTGGAAAAAGAACAAACATTATTTTGAAATGCAACTTTTGAAAATGTCAAATATGTTTTAAAAAACATATATATATTATAAAATCCAAATATTTTTTAAAAAACTGAATTTTTTTTGTGAAAAC
>NW_025225721.1:0-13160 GCF_018294505.1 Triticum aestivum | reverse complement strand
GCCCAATCCGAATTGGGAGGGGGCCCCCCCCCCTTTCCTTCTCTCCTCCCCCCTCTTCCTTCCATCTCCTACTCCGAATAGGATAGGGGGGGCCAAACCTACTTGGAGTAGGTTTGCCCCCCTAGGGCGCGCCTCCCCCTTGGGCCGGCCTCCTCCTCTCTCCCTCCTTTATATACGGGGGTAGGGGGGCACCCTAGACACACAAGTTGATCATTGAGATCGCTCCTTAGCCGTGTGCGGTGCCCCCCTCCACGATATTACACCTCGGTCATATTGTAGCGGTGCTTAGGTGAAGCCCTGCGACAGGAGAACATCAAGATCGTCACCACGCCGTCGTGCTGATGGAACTCCTCCCCGCGCCTCTGCTGGATCGGAGATCGGGGTGCGTCATCGAGCTGTACGCGTGTCAAGAACTCGAAGGTGCCGGAGTAACGGTGCTTGGATCGGTCGGACCGGGAGGACGTACGACTACTTCCTCTATGTTGCGTCAACGCTTCCGCTTCGGTCTACGAGGGTACGTAGACAACCCTCTCCCCTCTCGTTGCTATGCATCACCATGATCTTGCGTGTGCGTAGGAAATTTTTGAAATTACTACGTTCCCCAAGGGCCCCACTCCAGAACCTTCTAGAACCTTCCTGGTACAATACCGAAAAATTCCAAACATTTTCCGGTGGCCAAAATAGGACTTCCTATATATAAATCTTTACCTCCGGACCATTCCGGAACTCCTCGTGACGTCCAGGATCTTATCCGGGACTCCGAACAACATTCGGTAACTGCACACTAATTCCCATAACAACTCTAGCGTCACGGAACCTTAAGTGTGTAGACCCTACGGGTTCGGGAATCATGCAGACATGACCGTGACAGCTCTCTGGCCAATAACCAACAGCGGGATCTGGATACCCATGTTGGCTCCCACATGTTCCATGATGATCTCATCGAATGAACCACGATGTCGAGGATTCAATCAATACCGTATTCAATTCCCTTTGTCTAGTGGTATAGTACTTGCCCGAGATTCGATCGTCGGTATCCTGATACCTTGTTCAATCTCGTTACCGGCAAGTCTCTTTACTCGTTCCGTAACACATCATCCCGTGATCAACCCCTTGGTCACATTGTGCACATTATGATGATGTCCTACCGAGTGGGCCCAGAGATACCTCTCCGTCACACGGAGTGACAAATCCCAGTCTCGGTTCGTGCCAACCCAACAGACACTTTCGGAGATACCCATAGTGCACCTTTATAGCCACCCAATTACGTTGTGATGTTTGGTACACCCAAAGCATTCATACGGCATCCGGGAGTTGCACAATCTCATGGTCTAAGGAAATGATACTTGACATTAGAAAAGCTTTAGCATACAAACTACACGATCTTTGTGCTAGGCTTAGGATTGGGTCTTGTCCATCACATCATTCTCCTAATGATGTGATCCCGTTATCAACGACATCCAATGTCCATGGTCAGGAAACCGTAACCATCTATTGATCAACGAGCTAGTCAACTAGAGGCTTACTAGGGACATGGTGTTGTCTATGTACCCACACATGTATCTGAGTTTCCAATCATTACAATTATAGCATGGATAATAAACGATTATCATGAACAAGGAAATATAATAATAATAACTAATTTATTATTGCCTCTAGGGCATATTTCCAACAGAAAGAACATCCTCTGGCTCTGCATTGTTTGCATCTTTTTTGTTATATATCCAATTGAGCAGAGTACGATAATACTCCCTCCATTCCAAAATATATGATTTAACTTTGTACTAACTTCAGTATAAAGTAAGTACAAAGTTGGGTCATCTATTTTGGAACGGATGGAGTACATCTTATTGGCAACTCAACACCTGCAAAGGAGGAAAAGAGAGGTTTACTGGAAATTTATTTCGCATGCAAATATCCAATTTACTGCAAATAACTAATGTTTTTCTACTAAATGTTGATTTGCATGCAAATTTTGCAACCAAACTTTGCTTGCCAAATTTTGCATTCAAATTGCTTGCAAAAATTGTAGGGAAGTTCAAGTACACAAGTTAGGGCATGTTCTGAACTCCTCTGGCTTCTCAAAACTTCACATATCCAGCTTCTTCTCCTCACTTCTAACTCCACCTAGCGATTGCAGGAGCGTTCGGGAGCATCGGCAGCTTCTCCTAGCGCTGCAGCCCAGCTGGCAGAGCTGTGGCTTGTTTGGGCCGGCTGGAGGCAGCCAAATTCGGTCCAACAGGTCAGATGAGGCGGAGTCCGGCGAGGTGAGGAAGAGAGCGCGAAGGGGAGGAGCAGGACGGGGAAGGGGCGGTGTGGTGCGGGGAGGAGAGCGGCGCCACGGCCGTGGTCAGACGCCGGATCCCGCTGTGGTGCCTACACTCGTGGGCCCGTTTTCGACGCCTTCCCCGGGCTGCGTCGACGGGAACCGGCGGGGATTGCCCTGGAACGGCTCGATCTGGTTCCGGGAAGGAGCGGCGGCCGGTGACGGCGAGGCGGCGGATTGGGTCAACGCCGCTCGAGGGGAACGAGCTGGGGAGAGCTAGCGATATGATTTGGGGGAGGGGAACGAATCGGTAAGTTTTGCGGTGGCATACAGCTGTAATTTGGGCAAACTCCAGTTTCTCTTTTATGTGGAGCTGGGCCGAGGCAGCTTCGAATTTTTACATTGCGATTGGCCTGAGCTTCCCGAAGCCAGCTTCTCGGGGATTTTCCGTTCGGCTCCGCTCCCGCTCCGGAATTTTGCGAAGCGTGGAGCGGGAGGACATCCGAACAGGCCCTTATTTACCGCAAATAACTGCAACCAAAGTTCTTGTACTGCAGTACAGTACTCTGTTCTTATCATGATGTATAGTATTGTGTTCTTACATTGATTTACTGTACTAGTGACATTACAACAAGTTTATGATCTGATCTACTTCAAGTTTCCTTACCATGATCTACATTTTCAGTTTAGTTTAAATTTCCAGAGATTGAAATTTTTAGTTTGCACATTTTGGTCCTCTGATTTTTGTTGTTACAAATTGTACTCGTGTCAAGTTTCAGTTTACACAATGCTCCATTCAGTTTAAATTTGGCTAATGTAAATTCAGTTTACACAGTGCAACATTCAGTTTGCAGAGTGAACTTGCATCCTTTGCCTGATCATCTGCATCAGTGCAACATTCAGTTAAAACTCGTTTTTTTTTTGGTTGAGAAAATTCAGTTTAAACTCGTGGGCTTGAGATGCGGAGGTGGCTCAGGGGAACTCTTGGGCCGACGGGGCCCAATAACACGATCGTATAAATACGAACACGAACCCTAACCACCCCCCACCCCAGCAGCCACCCACCCTGACCTCCACCTTGGCGGCGCGGCCGTTCCCAAATCGACGCGAGCAGAAATGGCGGGCCGCCGCCGCAGCAGCGAGGACGGCGACGGGTAGACCCGTCCCAGCCGCCGCCGCCGCCGCCGCGCCAGCTCGCCGGAGGTGCCAGACGACGCTGACGCTGATACCCTGTGGGAGTCGCTGCCGTTGGATATGATTTGGGAGATCCTCCTGCTGCTGCCACCGCAGCGGCCCTCCCTCGTGCGCGCATCCACCGTCAACACGCTCTGGCGAGGCGTCGCCACCGACCCCGACTTTATGAGCCAGTCCCGCAGGAAGTGGAAGCCGCCTCCCCTACACGGCTTCTTTGAGCGCCGCCAGCACAAGTTCCGCTTCACCCCCGTCTTGCATCCTCCCGACGGTATCCCTGCCGACCGCATTCACATCTCAGGCTGGATGACCTCCCGCGACTGCGACGTGACCGACTGCCGCCACGGTCGACTACTTGCCATCGACTGCAAGTGGCTTTTTCTGTTTTCCCCCATCACCGGCGAGGAGCGCAACCTGCCCGTTCCGCGCCAGTTCAGAAAGTGCAACTACCACAACGGGGCTGTCATATGTGCTGCCAGCGGACAGGACCATGTACACGGCTTTTGCCACAACAGTCCATTCAAGGTGGCATTATTGTCCATTTTTCCTATAGGTAATCGATTTGTCACCTCTGTTTACTCCTCGGAAACCCGCCAATGGGGTCACGATATATTCCTAGATGCTCCATTTGAAGTTGCTCTTGCTGTTGGTGTTCCTGCGACCCTTGTTCGAAATGTGCTCTACTGGATGCTTTCATCAAATAATGTTTGTGCTGCCATGCTTGAGTTTGATTTGGATAGGCAGAGCCTAGCTGTGATCGAGGGGCCTCTTGGTCGTAAGATTGTTTCGGGCAGCCATAGGATCATCAAAACAGAGCAAGGCACAGTTGGCTGGGTCAGGTTTTCATTTCCGAACCTAGAAATATGGCTGAGGAAGAAGAATTGTCACGGTATTGCCACATGGCTGCAGCATAAGACGGTTGATATGCATGGCATTCTTGGGATCCCTCCTCGGGTTAGTAAGAAGCGGTGGCATGAAAAAATCCTCGCGTATGACGAGGAGAACAATGTGATCATTCTGTATGTTCAGGACAGTGCTTACATGCTTGATCTTAAGTCGATGCAATCCACAAAACTTGATGAAAGCCGTTTGATGAAATCCTGTCACCCATTCACCAGTTTCTATCCGCCAGGTGATTGCTCATTCTTAGTTTTCTTTTATTTGGAAGTAATCCAATTTAGTTGTGTTATGTACAGTACATGATTGCTCGCACACAATGATTGTGGTACTTCAAATGTTCAGTTATAACTTGAGCTTAGTAAGCAATTTCCGGTGATAAAACTTAGTAAGTGCCCCTATGCTAGATGGATGAATTTATGGCCATATTGTTTTAGTACAACTTATCTTAATACCCAAATCAAATGCCAAATTAGCAACTCAGCTGGCACTTTAAAACCGCAAAGCGAATTCTATTCTTTATCCATTATTATATGTTTTCATCTTGGCATTAATCTTAACTCTATAAAAACAACTTCGTTGAATCCATACACTCTGAAATAACTGTGTTTTTGTCATTTGTTCATTTATTACATTTGTAGCACAAAGAAACGATATGAATTTTCTTATGTAGGGATCTTTTTATTTAGAACAGAATACCCAGTATCAATTTTCATGCCAAGAGTGTATTATTTTGGCATAATCTTGTTTGCTTGACATGATGAGGGATGAGTTTAGAGGACAAAAGTTATAGGCCATATTGTTTGTTGGCCTTTTTGCCAGCTAAATTCTCCATCCTTAATATTCCTTCCACTTGACAACAAGTATGGACTTTTTTAATCTATTGCCAGTACCAAGAGCAAGTTATAACACATCTATATAAAAATAAATTACAGAAGCAAGTTATATTTGTCAGCACATGTTTCTAACTGTCTCATTGTTGCCTTTTCCGCTCCATTTGTCTCTTCATTAGAACTGTTGCTAATTGTCTGACTTGTTATTCTTCTTTCTAGACATGGCAATCTAAGAAGCATAGATATATGCACACGGACACGGGGATACAGATACATATATGGAGACATGGAATACGGCATTTTCCAGAAACAGCCATACGGCGACACGGGAGTATATATATACATAAATAAATAAAGTACAGCTTGTAATGTTGTGAGGACAGAAGTATATTTGTAAGACGTACGATCAAAGTACTGCCCATTTGTTTTCTGCCTTCATCTCCACATTTCTATATGGCTGAGTGTAACGCAGCTGATGCTGCAAGTATATGTAAGTAGATATTTCAGGAGAAAGAAAATACAATGCAGCATGTAATATGGACATAATTATATTTGTGGGATCTGGGATCAAGTCTTGATTCTGTCATGTAATGTGGACAAAATTATGTTTGTAAGATGTGAGATCATTTGGTTTCATTTCCACGTTTGTTTATGACTGAACTCAATGCAGCTGAAACAGGGGAGATGGTGTGACTGGAAAGACAGACAGTCAAGACTTGAATGCCCAATATGTATTAGGTTCTGGTCGGATTTCTTTTCTGAAATTTGAGAACCCGTCCATGTTTCTGCATTCTCATGTACGAGTAAATATGTAATGGTTTGACTGGAAGACTTTGTCCATGTTTTTGCATTCTCATGTATAAATATCTAATGGATTCTTTTCTGAAATTTGAGAACCCGTCCATGTTTCCGCCAGAGTCCCTGTCCAGAGCAGTGGATTGGGGGCCTTCCTTCCGCTTAGCAGGCGGTGGTAGCAGCTGCGCAAGTGCGATGCCCGCCAGTAGCTGCGCAAGTGCGATGCCCGTCAAACTCATGAAACCATTTTTTTTAAACATGTCCATTTTTCTTCAAACCCATGAAACGTTTTTTAAAACATTTGTATTTTTTCAAATACATGAACTTCTTTGAATCCATGAACTTTTTTCAAATGCATGAATACATTAAAATCCTTAAACCTTTTCCAAATATTAGAAATTTTCTTGTTCAAAGTCCATGAATTTTTTTCAAATTCACAATTTTTTTTCAAGTCCATGAACTTCCTCCGAGTTCACGAACTGTTTTCAAATCCGCAAGGTTTTTCTGAACCCCTGATTTTTTTTTCGAGTTTGTGAACTTTTTCTAAATCCGCGAATTTTTTGAATGCTGCGATCTTTTTAAACCCTTGATTTTTTTTTGAGTTCGTGAGCCTTTTCAAATCCATGATTTTTTTTAACTCGTGAACATTATTGAGTTCGTGCACCTTTTTTGAAACCATGATTTTTTTTTCAGATTTAGGATTTTTTTTTCTTTCAGAAAAATGCCTGCTTTAGAAAAACACTTTCTCTCAGAAAAGTCAATGGGAGGTTAACCGGTCAATCACGAGCAGTGAACCGGGGAAACGGCGCGTCCCAAGCAGCGAACGGGAGGAGGTCTCGCAATCAAGTGCCATGGTGTTGTAATTTGGGCGTCTTGTGAGACGGAAGCTATAGTCCGGCCAAAAGTAAATGGGTCACGGACGACGTATAAGAAACACGGAATAGCGTTGGGCTGGGCCGTGGTGGAATTCGAATTTGTGCATGTACCCAGTCTCTCACCAACCCCTAAAAAGACCACTCGCTCGCCTTGCCGAAGAAAATTTCCGACTAAAAAAATCCACTAACTGGTTGTCTGCTTTTGCTTTCTTTCTATTCCTGTTGGAAGACTGCTTTTGCTTTCTGTTTCCAAGACAAAATTCTCATCAATCATTCACAAATGACCGGATCTTTCCCTACCTACTAATGACGACGATGACACCCATTTATTATCTGTATGCGCAAGTCACGCTCGGCCGGAATCACCAAACATACGGCAAGATGTTGCATTCAGCTTTAGGAATTCCTCCACAATAATTAAGGAAGTGACTCTTGCGCAGCTACCACGTCATTCTTACCAACTGCTAACCACAGGTAACGATTCTTTAGAAGTTCAGAAAATGCCACCAAAAAGAATCATACAATTTCAATAGGAAAAAATAAACACATGCACATGTAGCGTCGGTATGTCCTGTGTATTTGAAGCATGTCAATGAGAAATATTTCTTTTGTGGAAATTGAATCCGGCCTATGGTATATTAGATAAAGATAATAGCAACAGCCTTATAATTGGGTAACTAAACCCACATATGCAGAAATGACCATAAACAGATAAAATTACCGACATATTCAGGGCCTCAAATTATGCGAAAATCGCAAGCAAACTTCTTTTGCTGCTGCTATGATATGTAGCTCTCCCCAGTGGTGGAAAACATCGAGAAAATTAGGCACCAAACACCTACAAAAGACATATGAAGATATAGCCAGCTGATTGAACTAGATGTTGTTGGTAGACATACACTTGTACTATTTTACAAATTGCAGTTCCAAAGCCAGTTTCTTTCAGCATCTCTATCAGCAAGACTGAAGCCGTAGACTGGGGGATGACGATGACGTCCATTTTCTTCACAATAGTGCGGTCCAGAACGATGCACATTCAGAATTCGAATCCTCGACGACAGTGCACACGTCCATTCAGAATCTCTTCTATGACTAAAGACTGAAGCTGTCATGTAGTGCGGTCCAGCTCTGACGACTAACCCTACAGACATAAAGGAATAGGTTGCCATCTCTTCTCTTTTATTTCATATATGTGAGAAATACAAACAAAAAAGGACAATTTGTGGATTTATAGTAACCATATAGACCCACAATTATGTGTGCTTAATGTAACACACAAACGGAAACCTTTCTCCATAAAATTTTACTGAAAGATAGTTTACATCTAATATATACATGTAGCTAGATATGTTTTATAAAAATTGAAAATTCAAAATGGGGTTTTCGATCGAGCTCAGCAAGTCCAGGATCTATTTGGGGTTTCTGAGCTGCGGTTCTCCATCTTCACAACATCTGCCTAGTACCTGAAAACATGATTGCTTCCCCCAAATTTACTTAAAAAACATTTCATACATAATAATCAGTGCTTGGCTTCAGGAATATTTGGTGTTGATGGCTCAGGTTTTTCATCAAAGCACAGAAATAGTTCATATATAAGTTTAAGCATAGCAGGAAACACACATGGTGTCAGCAACCGCTGAAGCAAAACATCATATATACAAGATGGCCTCAACATACCAGGAGTACACAACATAGGAAACACATCAGATTATTTCATACTACTTGATATAACTACATCCACAATTTTGTTTCCTCGTGAGGTAAGTGCATCACTTCATCGTACATTTCGTCACACACCAATATTTTCACTCATATCCTCCTCACAGATTTCAGTCAACTCGGACGACAAGTGGTAAGTACACTCGGTATGGGTGTGCCCTTCATCACAGAAGAATGGCCTGGAAGGCATCTGCAATGCATCGACGCTACCTTCGAGCATATCTATAACCTCACTCATCGTTGGCCTATCATGAGACTTCATCTGAATGCACCAAAGTCCAACAATACATAGCTTCCTCTCCAGTTCGTGCATCACAGTATCAACATGAGCAGATATCTCACCAATATTGTCTTGTTGAGTTAGCTGGTCATACACCCACGATGGGTAGTATGGTTGGCTTGAGTTTGCCACATTAGAATCGGCGTTCCTTCTTCCTCCAGCCATCTCCAGCAACAGCATCCCAAAGCTGTAAACATCAGACTTGCTTGATATGACGCCAAAGCTCCGAGATATCATCTCAGGAGCTATGTACCCAACAGTTCCCCGTAGGGCTCTCGATGGCACAAAACTCTTATCCCTTGGGTACAGCTTGGCGAGACCGAAGTCAGCTACTTTTGGGACAAAATTGTTGTCGAGAAGAATGTTGTGGGGCTTGATGTCGAAGTGGAGAATTTGCATCTCGCAGCCCTGATGCAGGTAGTCGATGCCCCTGGCTATGCCCAAAGCGATCTCGGCAAGCTTATCCCAAGAAAAACTCCTCTCAGCTGAGAAGATGTACTTGTCGAGAGAACCTCGAGGCATGTACTCGTAGATGAGCGCTTGTCTCATTTCCTCCGGGCAAAAACCCAGTAAACGCACCACATTAACATGGTGGATCCTGCCAATGGTTGAAACTTCACTGATAAAATCCTCTCCATTACAATTGGAGTTACCGTCTAGCATCTTGACCGCGACGTGAACATTGCCTGGCAACAACACACCCTTAAACACAGAGCCGTAGCCTCCCTGGCCCAGCTTATCTCTGAAATGGCTTGTAACAGCTGTGATGTCAGTGTAGGCGTACCTCGTCGGACCAATCATTTGCTGCATTCGGAGGAACTTCTCAACCGCATCGATTGTTATTCTTGTTTTCCAACACTTGTAGGCTAGGAAAATCAACACAGCCAGTGGTGCCAACATGAACCTGCATAACACTGAATAAACAAGTTTATATAGGGTTTAGTGGGTACATGATTGCATAGATGTGATGATGAACAAACTGCAATAAAGAGCACAGAGTTACCTGCTAGCCACTTCAGAATCCAGAAGATGATTATTATGATGAAACCGGGAACACCTCGGAATCCAGCAGTATTAAATACACAATCCAACAAATATCCATCAGCCAGAAGACTGTATGTAATAAGTCGCTTGATGCCCTCACTCGACACTGGCACTTCATAGAAGGGGCTGCAATACCAATACAATAAAGGAATGAAAGAGGAGCTCATCAGTTTTGGGATAAGATAGCCAGGTACGGGAAACAAATAGAACCATGGTATATACATATCTCAAAATCCTGAACTCACCGAACAATGTCTATTAGGCATCCCTTGATGGTCTCCCTAGTATACCTGAAAGGAAACTTAACAGCAAATCCAGTCCTCATGGATTTCACAACATCTGCATAACTTGCATTTTCTAGCGTCGGACTGTCCCAAGGTCGAGGAGTCACGGCCAAGTACCCACAAGAAGGTTGAAGGTATTCCATGTATGTAGATCTGAGGCCAGTTAACACGTAAACAAAAGAATCATTGGTGCTTAGGCAAGCAACAGGCATGTACGTACCAGTGCCCTTTACTTCCTGAGAGCATTTTACAAAGCAAGCCCGAGTATCTACAAGGGGGTCCAATTCGACTTCCATGTTGTTGTGTGGGTATGGAGGATTCCACCGAGGTAGAGGGCAGCTGTTGTGTAAATCCAAGTCGGCATCGACAACCCATAAGGAAGAATTACTGTAGTTGATGCCAGACACATAGTAAGTTGCACCGCCGATGCGTATCGTAGCCTTGGTATCACTGCAAACCAGCTCGTAAGATCGATAGCCGCACCCAGGTGGATCACTTGCCCGACGAAATGGAGACGATATGTTTCCAAGAAGACCGCACGAGAAAGAAGGACAATCAGGCTGATGGTGCCGCCCTTCCACCTGATTTCCAGCAAGAACTGCAAGCGCATACAAGACAGTTAAGGCCCTGAGAGCAGCAGGCATCGCCATGGCAGACTGGTTCACAGAAGCACAGACGTGCAAATGAATGGCCAGATAAGGGAGTGACTGTCAAAGTTAAAAATAAAACTCCAAAGGAGAGCCATCGCATGCCAACTTGTGCCTCTACATGACCGTGATGTTGATGGCTGGAGACTTAGATATTTGCTGCCAATTAAAGTTGGGTGATTAACTGATTACATACCGGCTACTGGCCCATCTACGTGATGTGATGTTCTTCACTCCGGACCACTTGATTAATGGAAGAGTCGTGTACTACAATGGCATCCTTTAGTGGTCCAAGCCTATCCTAGTCACAGTAACATGGAATTTAGTGCCTTATATGACAATGACAAATAACAAGGACGAAAAAATTGGCAGCTAAGAAAATATCATTCATTTGAGATATTGAGTACTACTCAGTTAGCAATTCTGTCAACGACTAATGCCGATCTAATTCCTTATTTTAGTTGAACTAATTGCCTAAACCCCTCCTATATAAAAACTATTTCCCTCATATATAAAACTAATTTCCCAAAATATCATTAACACCACATGTAGATTATATGGGCAGATACATTTGATATTTCTCTCGTTTCTATTGCCTGCGGAATACAAGTTACAACGGAGAGCATTTAAACCACGCCCGGCTGATAAGATACTAAAATAAACTAATAACTAAAAGCTTTTTTCTTTACAGGACTAACTGAGAGCATTTCCATAATACCTGGTCAATTATTTCCAATGATGCATGACTGGACTACAGTCACAATTTAAGTAGTTATCACAACAGATCAACAAGCCTTATCACAATTCAAACCTCTGCACATGGTGCTTTACCATGTCAAATTCACGAGTTTATTGCAGTAGAATACTGCAAGTTTCATGTAGTTGGACTTATGTACAATTATGCCAAAGAGTAGAAATATAGGTGGTGATATGAAAAGTAGTCTAAACAAGCATTCATTCATTTTTCCCATAAACTTTCCCAGCCACAGAACATGGCAGAAGTTTCAGTGGTAGCTGGAACTCCTACTTGGATGCACAGCTGACGACCATATCATAATTACTCATTGGAGGTTAAAGAAGACAAGTGCCCACTTTCGATACTCCCTTCCTTCTCTTCGTCCATCTTTACTCCAATACATTTCATGGACTTGCCTAAATTTCTTGCCACTGTGTTACTGATCTGTCTTCTCACCTATGAATCCTATGTGGACGCAGCATCGGAGGAACAAGATTTTCTAAGAACTTGTTCGTCTCATCGCTGCAGCAAACATGGACCCGAGATCCGGTTCCCGTTCCGGCTTTCGATCGACCCACCATCGTGTGGCGCACCAGGCATGCAGCTGTCATGCTCCGGGCATGACACCATCCTGGATCACCATGTTCTTGGGTCTTGCAGAGTGACCGCGATCTATTACAGGCACCGTGTCATCAACGTCATCCCGCTTGTGGAATCATCGATGGAATGCCCACTTCAGAAGCTCATCTCAACAAATTTAGAAACTGATGTGTACAAACAACCTCAATCATCACAAGTTACGACCCTGGTACGTTGTTCAACTGATTTCATACCAGCGGATCCATACAGTATAGCTGGCCCAGCTTCTTGTCTCAGTAACAACGCTACCCAATTCTGGTATTTGGCATCATTTTCTGCATCCATTACTGATCTCCCATGGAACTGTGTGGCCATTAGTAAAGTCATCCCAATACCCTTCACCTATGATGAACATGGCCCTAACTCAGACCCGGACACCTTCAAAGAAAAAGCAAAGGCAGTCGTCAACTTTGGTGAGACAACCTTCACTTGGCACCTCACTACCATTACCGATGCCTGCCAACAGTGTGAACATGAAGGTCGACGCTGTGGATTTAGCACACAAAGGCGTCAAGCATTCTGCCAGCAACATGGTATTGTGTTATGTCCCTAGTTAAATCCCATATGTTCATTATGGTGTAACATTTTATTTTCGAACGACATTCTAGATTTTCTGTTTCTCCATCTACTAGTTTGTTGATCTCCTATACTCTGATGTTAAGTATTTTTAATCTTCCCACAGGATTTTTCACCTATAATGAAATCAGACCAATAGTTAACTTGTTCAAACACAGCTAGTCTCTAGGTTCACATCCCTGGAAATACCCACACAAAACTTTGGTAAAGAAATGGCAGCGCCAAATTATAGGGCCAAATTATTAATGGTTGACTAACTTGCAAAATTCTCACCAATTGGATATTTTTCAGATAGTGCTAGTCTTTTAGATCTAAAGAACAAGCTTTGTTTGACCATAAGGTCAAGCTTAGTAGGTTTGATTTCATTAACTGTGTACT
>NW_025225720.1:12938-13654 GCF_018294505.1 Triticum aestivum | reverse complement strand
GGGGGCGCGCGGCGACGACGATGACGGGCAGCGGGAGCGGCGAGGGCGACGGCACAGCGGCGCGGCGGCGTCGGTGTGTCGTCGAGATCGAGCGTGACTCTCTCTCGCGCGAGAAAAGTGGAACGAAGTGGCGACGATAACTGATTTTTCGTAAGTGCCATATATATAGGGGGAGCCTTTAGTACCGGTTGGAGCCACCAACCGGTACTAAAGGCCAATTTTGGCCAGCCCAAGCGGCGGGAAACGAGGGCCTTTAGTACCGGTTGGTGGCTCCAACCGGTACTAAAGGGAACACATTAGCACCGGTTGGAGCCACCAACCGGTACTAAAGGCCGTGCGCTGCCACCGCAGTGCGCTATGTTTAGTCCCACCTCGCCAAGCGAAGGGCAGCCGCACTGGTTTATAAACCCAGCCGCGGCTGCCCTTTCGAACTCCTCTATTTAGCAGGCTTCTGGGCCTAACTAGGGCGCGCTGCCCTGTGAGTCTGCTGGCCCTACTGGGCATGTATTTGCACACCCAAGGTCTGGCAGGCCCACGGGGCAGCGCCCCAACATTTTTTTATAATTTTTTCTTTTCTGCATTATTTATTTTCTTCTATTTATTTTTGAGTAATTTTTTTATATAGTTATTTATTTTCTGCTTTTTTTCTTCTATTTATTTCTGAGTAGTTTTTTGCCGTATTTAGTTTCTTTGTGAATATTTTTGCTTTATATATT
>NW_025225720.1:4770-11487 GCF_018294505.1 Triticum aestivum | reverse complement strand
CCTGCTTCTTCTTCTTCTTCTTCTTCTTCTTCTTCTTCTTCTTCTTCTTCTTCTTCTTCTTCTTCTGCAAAACTTGATGGTCAAAAGTCTGGAGTTATAACTTAAAAAAAAGAAATGTCGATGTGCAATTAGTTTTTGCCATAACAGAAGAAGTCCAGAGTTGTAATAAGTTATTAAAAATAAAAAAGAGGTGCAATGCTCGTTAATTTGCTTCAAGCCTTTCGGAATAGTGTAAACTGCACTGCGCGTAGCTCCGTGCAATCTACCATATTCCTAAAGACTTGAAGCTAAGCAACGTGAGCATTGAGCCTCTTCTTCATCGTCTCTGCACTCAGGGCTTATAAACCGCTCCTAGTCCCTCTCTCTTGGCGAGGTGGGACTAAAAACAGCTTACTAAGAAACTGGTCACCCTTTAGTACCGGTTGGAGCCACCACCCGGTACTAAAGGTGGTGCGCTGCCTGCACAAAATTTAATTAGTGTCATTTAGCTCAAAACAAATCATTAAATGAAAGAAAAATATCAAATGAAGGCAGAAATGGTTGAAAGTTGATGGCGTCGCTTTGAATGATGCATACTGAATGCACAAAAAGTCTGGAGTTGTAATAAGTTTAAAAAATTGAAATGCCTTTGTAACAGATGAGTTTAATTTCGTCAGAAACCTGAATACTCCGAAAGAGATTGTCCAGTTTTTGTAAACGAAGTGCATCCAGTTTTTGCCATAACCCTCTCTACTTTTTTGAACAATCTATGTGGGTGAAATGATGATACCATGCCAAGTTCCAACTTTTTCAGAGTTCATTTGTAGTGCTTTTCAGTTTCTAGGTCATTTAGTTCTCAAAACAAATCATTGAATGCATGAAAAATAGCAAATGAAGGCAGAAATGGTTGAAAGTTGATGGCGTCGCTTTGAATGGTGCATACTGAACGCAAAAACTATAAGAGCATTTACATCATGATCTTATATTTCTTTACAGTCTAAACTGTCAATATGATCTTATAACATCAAAAATACTTTGATCATCAATGATCTTTGTGTGTACAATCTGAATTGTCAATATGAGTCATCAACAATTTATAAACCGATGAAGACTCATATTGCGGCCACAAATTCTACACATAGAGTTCAATGAAGACCAAGTGCTTGTGATAGTTTGAGAAATAACATATTTAAGGTGGTAAAAGGCTTGTTAGGGGAGCGAGGTGGGACTAAAAACAGCTTGCCATAACCTCATTAGTACCGGTTCGTGGTACGAACCGGCACTAAATGGTGATGGTGGGGCCATAGCCTGACCGCAGGCTGACACAGCCCCGTTAGTACCGGTTCGTGGCATGAACCGGTACTAAAGGTTCGCCATGAACCGGTGCTATTGATCGCCACCACGAACCGGCACTAGTGTACACATTAGTGCCGGCTGAAATTCCAACCGGCACTATTGTGCTTCACATTTGACCCTTTTTCTACTAGTGGCACTGTACCGAAGAGGCTAGCAAATGCGGAAAGGTAAAAGTGCGTATAATCCATGGACTCACATTAGTCATAAAGAACTCATATACTTATTGCAAAAGTTTATTAGCCCTCGAAGCAAAGTACTACTACGCATGCCCCTAGGGGGATAGATTGGTAGGAAAAGACCATCGCTCGTCCCCGACCGCCACTCATAAGGATGCACAAGCCAGGTACACTTCATGCTTCAATTTTGTTACACAACTTTACCCATACGTGCATGCTACGGGATTTACAAACTTCAACACAAGTATTTCTCAAATTCACAACTACTCAACTAGCACGACTTTGATATTATTACCTCCATATCTTAAAACAATTATTAAGCATCAAATTTATCTTAGTATTCAATTCACTCAAAAGAAAGTTTCACATATTTTGAACACTAAGTATATTAACATTAAGCAAATTACCATGCTATTAATGACTCTCAAAATAATCTAAGTGAAGTGTGAGAGATCAAGTTTCTTAAAACAAATCCACCACCGTCCTCTAAAAGATATAAGTGAAGCACTAGAGCAAAAATTATCACGCTCAAAAAGATATAAGTGAAGCACTATGAGCAAAACTATCAAGCTCAAAAGATATAAGTGAAGCACATAGAGTATTCTAACAAATTCCAAATCATGTATGGCTCTCTAAAAAGGTGTGTACAGCAAGGATGATTGTGGTAGACTAACAAGCAAAGACACAAATAATAAAAGACGCTCCAAGCAAAACACATATCATGTTGGTGAATAAAAATATAGCTCCAAGTAAATTACCGATGGAAGTGGACGAAAGAGGGGATGCCTTCCAGGGCATCCCAAAGCTTTGACTTTTTGGTGTTCTTGGATTATCTTGGGGGTGACATGAGCATCCCCAAGCTTAGGCTCTTGCCACTCCTTGTTCCATAATCCATCAAAAGAATTCACCCAAAACTTGAAAACTTCACAACACAAAACTCAACAGAAATCTCGTGAGCTCCGTTAGAGAAAGAAAACAAAAGACTACTTCAAGGTACTGTAATGAACTCATTCTTTATTTATAATGGTGTTAACCCTATTGTATTCCAACTTCTCTATGGTTTATAAACTAATTTACTAGCCATAGATTCATCAAAATAAGCAAACAACACACGAAAAACAGAATCTGTCAAAAACAGAACAGTCTGTAGTAATATGTAACTAATGCAAATTTTTGGAACTCTAAAAATTATACCACAATAGGAAGTCCTTGAAAATTTGTTTATTGATCAGCAGAAAAAAGAATCAACGCAAAAGCACTCTCCAGTAAAAAATGATAGCTAATCTCGTGAGCGCTAAGGTTTCTGTTTTTCAGCAGAATCAAATCAACTATCATCGTAGGTTATCCTATAGGTCTTACTTGGCACAAACACTAATTAAAACATAAAACCACATCCAAACATAAGGTAGATGGATTATTTATTCCTAAACAGAACCAAAAACAAAAAACATAAAATAAAATTGGGTTGCCTCCCAACAAGCGCTATCGTTTAACGCCCCTAGCTAGGCATAAAAGCAAGGATAGATCTAGGTATTGCCATCTTGGGTTTTTAATTTTTTAGCAGAGTCATGTTCTAATCCGGGGGGGGGGGGTCCTTCCCTCCTCCCGTCATACTCGGAAACTTTTAGATCTAAAGAATCCAACCGTTTATTGCAAAGAGTAATCAACGTATTCATACGGTTAAGATTTCTGCCAATATTTTTAAGAGGATCAAGAGACTTTTGTAAAATATTTGTTGCTTCACAAATCTTTTCAAACATTTGGGTTTCTTCCTGGTTATATCCTTCCTTTTGGGGTGGTGTTCCCACTATTCCCTCTATAATTTCATGCGCAATACTGGGATCAATTTCAATGAAATTTCCATTGGCAATGCAATCCAGGATTTGTCTATATGTTATATTTAACCCAACATAAAAATTCCGGAAAAGGATTCTATAGTTCACCTCTAGGGTGCATTTACGATAAGATTCCATCATCCTATACCAAGCATCTTTTAAGTTTTCTCCTTGCCTTTGCTTGAAGTGAAGAACTTCAAACTCAGGAGACATAGGAGTAGATAAGGGACTAGTCATGATGACAAGCAAGCAAACTAACACACAAGCAAACAAAAGGCAAAGGGAAAAAGAGGAGGAGATTGGGAAAGAGAGGGCGAATGAAACGGCAAGGGTGAAGTGGGGGAGAGGAAAACGAGAGGCAAATGGCAAATAATGTAATGCGAGAGATAGGGATTGCGATGGGTACTTGGTATGTTGACTTTTGCGTAAGCCTCCCCGGCAACGGCGCCAGAAATTCTTCTTGCTATGTCTCGAGCTTGCGTTGGTTTTCCACGAAGAGGAGAGGATGACGCAGCACAGTAGCGTAAGTATTTCTCTCAGTTTTTAAGAACCAAGGTATCAATCCAGTAGGAGGTCACGCGCAAGTCCCTCGTACCTGCACAACACGATAGCAACTTGCAACCAACGCTTAGGGTTTGTCAATCCCTTCACGGTCACTTATGAGAGTGAGATCTGATAGAGATAATATTTTTGGTATTTTTGATAGATAGATGCAAAGTAAAATTTAAAAGGCAAAGTAAAAACAAAGCAAGTAAATAAAGTAATGGAGATTGATATGATGAGAATAGACCCGGGGGCCATAGGTTTCACTAGTGGCTTCTCTCAAGAGCATAAGTATTCTACGGTGGATGAACAAATTAATGTTGAGCAATTGATAGAATTGAGCATAGTTATGAGGTTATCTAGGTATGATCATGTATATAGGCATCACGTCCGTGACAAGTAGATCGAAACGATTCTGCATCTACTACTATTACTCCACTCATCGACCGCTATCCAACATGCATCTAGAGTATTAAGTTAAAAAACAGAGTAACACCTTAAGCAAGATGACATGATGTAGAGGAATAAATTCATGCAATATGATAAATACCCCATCTTGTTATCCTCGATGGAAACAATACAATACGTGCCTTGCAACTCTTTCTGTCACTAAGTAAGGACACCGCAAGATTGAACCCAAAGCCATGCACTTCTCCTATTGCAAGAACTACCAATCTAGTTGGCCAAACCAAACAGATAATTCGAAGAGACTTGCAAAGATAACTCAATCATACATACAATAATTCAGACAAGATTCAAATATTATTCATGGATAAGTTGGATCATAAACCCACAATTCATCGGTTTCAACAAACACACCGCAAAAAGAAGATTACATCGAATAGATCTCCACGAGAGAGGGGGAGAACATTGTATTGAGATCCAAAAAGAGAGAAGAAGCCATCTAGCTACTAGCTATGGACCCGAAGGTCTGAAGTAAACTACTCACACTTCATCGGAGGGGCTATGGTGATGATGTAGAAGCCCTCCGTGGTGGATGCCCCCTCCGGCAGAGCTCCGGAACAGGCCCCAAGATGGGATCTCGTGGATACATAAGGTTGCGGCAGTGGAATTAGGTTTTTTGGCTCCCCCCTGATCATACAGGGATACGTAGGTATATATAGGAGGAAGGAGTACGTCAGTGGAGCTCCGAGGGGCCCACGAGGTAGGGGGCGCGCCTAGGGGGGCGCCCTCCACCCTCGTGACCTCCTCGGAAGCTTCATGGAGTAGGGTCCAAGTCTCCTAGATCACGTTCGGTGAGAAAATCACGTTCCCGAAGGTTTCATTCCGTTTGGACTCCGTTTGATAATTCCGTTTCTTCGAAACACTAAAATAGGCAAAAAACAGCAATTCTGGGCTGGGCCTCCGGTTAATAGGTTAGTCCCAAAAATAATATAAAAGTGGAAAATAAAGCCCAATATAGTCCAAAAAAGTAGATAAAGTAGCATGGAGCAATCAAAAATTATAGATACGTTGGAGACGTATCACGGGCTGCCGCGCTACTACTACGGCGCTACAGCTAACTGTTTGTAGTAGCGCGTTCAGCACCCGCGCTACTACTGTTGACTATATCAGCAGCGCTTTTCCCGAACGCGCTACTATTAGTTAGTTGTAGCGCTTTCCTAGCCCTTCGCTACTGCTATATCTTTCACATTCCCCGCTTCCTACCCCGTTTCGTTTCGGTTTCAATAAAATGCAATTTCCATATATTAGGTACTACCATATACCAGTACTCCCTCCATTCCAAATTACTTTGTCGTGGTTTTAGTTCAAACCACGACAAGTAATTTGGAACGAAGGGAGTACTAGATAACAATTTCATGCATAGTCAACATACATCCTCAAGCAGTACAAGTTCATATCGACGACGATCATCATATGTAGTTCTAGATGATATCGACGACGATCATCATATGTAGTTCTAGATGATATCGACGACAATCATCATATGTAGTTCTAGATGATATAGCCACACACACATATGTAGTTCTAGATGATTTCGAAGACGATCATCATCCTCAAGCCTGGGCGGTTGGTGTTCCTGATAGTAATTAGGATGGCCTGTCCAACACGAAGAATCTTGCCATCGAGGAATTTCTTCCACCCAACTGAGTTTAAGTGTGTGCGACCGTCCGTGTCCACGCGGTAAGTACAGGTTGTGACAGAGGCCCTTGCGGTAAGGCGTAGTCCAGCTGAGCCTTCTTCATCAGGCTCGATACCATAACTCATAGATAGGCTCTCTGCCAATTTCTGAATAAGAAAAACATATCAATTAATAAATAGCCTCCCACAAAATCTTGCAAATAAGTATATATGGATTATCTACACTATTAATAGTTCCTTAGATTCTACACTAATAAGCATGTGATCGAACTCTACACTAAAGCATATCATCGACTAGATTCCACACCACATACCATATCATTGGACTCTACACTAAGTATTTCATCGGATAATTTGCATTTGTAAGTATAACATACCATATCATGTCGATCGACCATGCTACTTGTCAGGCGGGTCATAAATGGCACCCCGACAAAGTCAGCACGTGGCGGAATTATGTTCCACAGGTTGGACACCTTCTGCTCGCTCATCCTCATTCTTTGAGCTACGATGGCTTCATGAAGTGGGTCGTCATCATCTTCATCGAGTGGGTCCTCATTATCTTCGTCATCTTCGTCATCTTCATCATCTTCATCATCTTCCACCAGGTTGATATAAATGACAGCCAGCTTGGGTCTTTCTGCTCTGAAGGAGAAGCTGATCAACTCACCACCAGTAAGACGCATGCGGGCGAGGAAACGGGCCCATCCATCTCCTCCAATCTG